>NC_056743.1:1686945878-1686958378 GCF_019279795.1 Protopterus annectens
ATCTCCCCTTCTTTTAATGGATTGAGTTTGTTTCTAGTCTTATCATAGTAGGACTTCTGGGACAAACTCTTTTCCGTGAGTTGGGCTTTCAGTACTTTGTTGTATGTAGCACATGGAACCAATACATTGTTACTGACTGGCAATGTGGCTCTGGTTTGTCTCGACATAAGTCTCTGGGCAGGTGAACCAAGTAGATTATTGGGAGGAATGTTTCTTAGATTAAGCAAGTTTAGAAAAACATTGGTATTGTCACATTTGGATATCTCTAACAGCTGTTTTGCACTTTGAACTGCACATTCATCCAAGCTGTTTAATCGCAAGTACTCAGGACTACTTGTAATATGAACAAAGTCTCATGCTGAACTGATGACTTGTAACCTCTGTGCCATTGTCAGAAATGACTCTGTGCAGACTACCATAGACAGAAAAATGTCTCCTCCACTTAGTAATGACAGTACTGGACATTATGTTAGGAAGTAGGTCAATCTCGAACCAATTTGAATAAGAGTCCACTAACACCAATTAATGTTGACCATTACACTCGAAGATATTTGTGGCTACTGTCGACCAAGGTAGTTCAGGAATCTGGCTTAACTGAAGTGCTTCTTTTTGTTGATGTGGTTTTGTACTATTATATACAGAACAAGATGAAAGTACTTTCCCAATAACTTTTGCCATAGAAGACCAAAATACTAGACCTCTTGCCCTACTTTTGGTAGAATCAGTTCCTGGGTGGCCACAATGCAAGATCTGAATATACTCTTGTTGCATGGATTTTGGAACGATCACTTTTGGACCTTTCATGATGATACCATTGTATGACAAAGTCTCATCTCTCTAGGGAAAATACTGTTGCACATCTACTGGTAAACAAGATTGCTTGAAGGCCATCCTTGACTGATAAAGTTGTTGAGCTTTTGGAGAACTGAATCTGAAGCTGTATGAGCTCTAAACTCATCAAGACATGTGGAAAAAAAATTTGCACTTCCATGACTTCAAACGGCACCAAAACCAAACTTAAAAGCATCACAGGAAAGAGTTACTGGTTTGCGAACATCGTAGTATCTTAAAGTAGGTGGAATGGCAATTCTCTGTTTCAGGACATCAAATAGCTTTTGTTGTTGTTCTGACCAGGACCAGGTTAAATCTTTGTGTGTCAGTTCTCTTAGCAGCGCTGAAAGTTGACTCAAGTCTGGAATGAACTTGCCTAAATAGTTGATCATGTCAAGAAAACATGTAGGGCTTGGACATTGTCTGGAGCTATCATCTCAAGAATCGTTGTTTGCTTGGAAGGTGCTGGCTGTACGCCTGTACTGGAGCAAAAATGACCCACATATGTAACTTCTCTCATAGGTTCATAGGTCCATAGGTAGGTACTAGGCTATCTCCTTTTAGGCATTTATAAGCCTAGCCAGAATGTGTTGGCTTTCGCCGCTGCCTTAGATTAGTTCCCTGTGCCTCTGTCCAGCAAAGCCACTGAAGTAATCCCCGGGGTAAACTTTCTGTTTCCCATCCACTTGTCAAGGTATCTTTTGAAGAGTGTTAGTGAGGAGCTCTGCCTAATGTAGATTGGGATCTTGTTCCAAAGCATGGGAAGTCTCTGGGACAGGAATCTATCCCTCCAGCATGTCCTATTTATTGTTGTGGTGAGGTTTACGTTCCTAGAGCATGTGGCTCAAGGGGATAAGGTTTTCTTAGGTGGAGGATGTCCATCAATTCTGGGTTGGACATGGCCTTCTATGTCAGGCAGAGATCACCTCTGAGTAGGCGGTATGCAACTGAGTACAGCTGGAGATTCTTCAGATGAGCTGCATAGGGCATCTGTTTGAGGCCAGTGATCCTCTTGGTGAGGTATTTCTGTGGTCTTTCCAGCTGTTGCAGGTGTCTTGTAAGGTACATCCCAAATGGGGCATTGTACTCTATGATGGGTCTGAAGAGTAATGAGTAGAAGGGCACAATGAACTCTTTTGATCTGGATGCGAACCCTTTTGTGATTAGATGGGCCACGTAGAAGGATTTTCTAACCACTTTGCCAATGTGATTATCAAAGGTGAGATTACTATTACGTCTTCTGTATTTAGGGGCTACCACCTATGTGGTAGTTTGTGGGTACTTTGTTTTTTCCAAAGGGGATGACTATGCACTTTTTGGCATTTAGCTTGAGGTCTTGATTTTGACACCAGGCATCTGTCTCAGTGAGACCCTTTTGGAGGATGTCTGTGTCAGCTGGAGAGTCAATTATAGCCCCTAGTTTGCAGTCATCTGTGAACTTGGTCAGCCATAGTTCTCCTGTGCTTGCCTGTACCTCTGAGAAGTATATGCCTAACAGGAGGAGTCTGTATATGCTGAACAGGAAGGGTCCTAGGACTGAGCCCTGGGAAACGCCACTTGTAACCGGTTTAGAGTCGGACCTAGCTCCCACAACTCTCATGATATGGGTTCTATCCATGAGCCAGTTGGCAACCCATCTTGTGACATAGGGGTTTATGTTCAGGCTGGTGAGCTTGTCTATAATACCAAAATGGGGAATGGTGTCAAAGGCCTTAACTAGGTCTAGGTAGACTGTGTGTTCCACCTTTCCCTCGTCTATAGCCTTGGTAACTGTCTCAAAGAAGTCCACCAGGTTTAGGAGGCATGACCTGCCTTTAACAAAGCTGAACTGGGTAGGGTCCAGTGTTTGGAGGTTCCCAATGTCTCTGTTAAAGAGTTACATGATGATGCGCTCCATAGCCTTGCAGACCAAGCTAGTCAGGCTTATAGGGCGATAGTTCCTGGGGTCTGTTGTGGCTCCACCTTTGTGGAGTGGAATAACTGTTGCTGTGCACCACTCTATGGGTACGTAGCCTGTGAGGAGTTTGAACAGTGTGTTTAGGTGAGGGGTTAGTTCATCTTTGAGCTGATGTAGGACGCAGCCTGGGACACTTGGTTTTGAAGAGGGCTGTTTTAACCTGAGTGTCTGTGATTTCAGGGACTCTACATTCTTCTGGTATGGTTATGGACCCTTTTGGGGGTGAGAGGTTAGTGAAGTTTGCATTGAACCTGTCTGCCAGGATGTTGGCGATATCATTTGGTTCAGTGTATTTTGTGCCATTCTGCACTAACTCCGAGCAGATCTGAGCATTGCCACTTAGATTCTTGACATAGCTAAAGAATGCTTTGTGGTTATCTTTGGAGTCCTTGGCAATTTTTCTTTCAAAGCTCGCCTTGGATGATTTTATGAAGGATCGTAGTTTCTTGCTGATACTGATCAGGGATGTCTTCCCTTCTTGGAATTTTACTCTTTTCTGTACTAGTTTCCTCCTTTTTTTGTATAGCTTGTTTATGGCAGGAGTCCACTAGACTGGTTTCCTTTTCTTGGAGGAGTGAGTCTTGGTTTTGCTTAGAATGGCACAATCCATGCATTCTTGTCGGTGCCCATAGAATGCATTAGTAAAGGATTTTGCAGCTTGGACAGCATTATCCTTCAGCATGGGGGCTTTGAAACTTTCCACCTCAGTCTTAAGTAATGTGAAGTTTGCTTTTGAAAAGTTTTTCATGGTGGTTTTCTTGCCCGGGGGTGGGGGTGGAATGTGGATATCCAAAGTGATTTGTTTATGGTCAGATCTAACCAATGAGGGGTTGACCTCCGGTGTGGAACACCAGTCACCCATGTTGGTGATGACCAGGTCCAATATGTTGTCACCTCTGGTGGGAGTGTTGACCAGTTGAACCAGGGCGTTTGAGTTTATAAATTCTAGGAAATGTTGGGCAAGGGAGGTCGTACTTGAGTAGTTCTCCCAGTTAATATTTGGGTAATTGAAATCACCCAATATTAGGGTGTTTGGTAGGACCTTTATGTTTCCCAGTGTTTCCAGAAACGTGAAATGGGAGTCCTGGGACATGATGGGTGATCTGTAGCAAGCTACAATTTGAATTACAGTTTTGCCCATTGTTAGTTGCACATGGATGATTTCTGAAGCATTGTGCTGTGCCACTAACCTGGAGGTGTGGGTATCCTTGATGAATACATATACGCCCCCGCGTGTTGTATTTCAGTTTGGGTTCTGTGGCCGAAATGTATGGTATGAGTTGTAGCCTGGTAATGCTGGGATGCTCTCTGGAGCCTTAAACCAGGTTTTTGCTACTGCACATATATCAGTTTTCTTCATACTGAGGAGTGCCTCGAGTGCGTGCATTTTGAGGTTTAGACTTCTGGCACTGAGTAGCATTACCCTCAGTTTTTTGTTACTTGTTCTACTTACGGTGGTGGGTTTGTCTTTTGAGCCTTGCCTTAAAAAGGCATTATGAGGGTGGCAAGAGCCTTGGCCAGTATTTGAAAGTCTAAGGGTGACAGGTGTAAGCCATCTCTAGTGAAGCAGCATGGCTTGTCGAGCATGTCACCCCAGACAGACAGACACTGGATCCCCTTTGAATGACATCAGAAACAGCCAGTTGTTGAAATCAAGAATTTTTTCTTTATACCGTGGTATCATTCTTGGTGAGGGCAGGATGCTACTCAAGGTCAGGGTCATACTGGCCTGAGCTATGTGATCAGAGAGCTCTTCAATGTCTCTTTCATGTAGTCCAGGGAGGTACGGCTGAGGTCATTCACACCAACATGGACAATGACAGAGTCATATTTGCACTTGTTTTGGAATGACCTGAGTGCTTGTATTATGTGGCGGATCCTGGCACCTGACAGGCAGCTAACAGTAACCTTTTCCTTATTTAGCCTAGTGAGTGGAACGTCAGTGTGCCTGAATATAGAGTCACCTATTACTAGTATGTTGGGTATGTCATTTTACCTTAAGGGCTGTGATTGCATGGCACACTGGTTTTGTGAAGTATGGGTTTCATGGTTTGTGTTAGAGGGTGGAGGTTGCTTGGATGTTTGCTTTGGAGGTCTGTGTTGGTTTGGCAGATTTTTATTTAGAGCCTCCAAGTATGTTTTCATGTGTTTATGTCTGTGTTTTGCCGGTGCTGGTTTAAAGGGGCTATGTGAGACTGGTGGTGTGTTGCAAGTATTTCCCTTCTCCTCTTGACTGTCTGATCTGGTCTTGGGTTGAGAGAGCTTAGCCTCCAGTTTGGCTGTATAATTGAATCGCTCGTATGTATTAGTGTTTGGTGGTAGGAAGAGGAGGTTGTCTGTGTACATGAGGCAATTGTAACATTGCCTCAAAATGCCCTGATTCACCAGTTGGACTGGAGAGTACACCTGAAACTGCCCATTTGGACATGTCTGGATAGGTACAGTGAACTGTTTTACTGGATGGCTGGTAAAGTCGAATAGAGAGACTTGTCCTTCTGTACAGTACAGGAGGGTCTAGTGTTAGGGTTTATAACTGCTTGCTATAAGTTTTTAGCAAGTGCTGGGCTGAGAAATGAATGACTTGAGTGCTTAAGTTGAAAGTTTGTCTAGTTCCAAGGGAAAATTGAAGAGGAGACTTTTTGGAGCCGGGAATAGTTTTACCCTAGCTAACAGGTGCTGCCTGGTGTGCAAAAACGGGCAAATATGGTATTTATAGCAGGGAAATGAAAGAGATAGAAATTAGCCCAAAATGGCAAATGGTCTGAATTTACATTTCTGAGGATTTAGGCTAGGATTCACTTCACTTGCTCTTTCTAGAACTTTTCTGAGGTTTCTATCATTTTTTGACTTCACCATCGCCTCCTACTGAATGTGGTTAGTAATGAAGATTTTTGATCAAGCAATATTTGCCAAAATGAACTTTTTGCATCTAAGACAGAAGAACTGTGGCATTTGGCATGAGGGCAGCAACTTCTTCAACTGTGAAGATGGATTACAGAAACATTAAACTTAAACAAACTAACTGACTGCTACACTCATACATGCTTTCACTCTGGCTGCTCACTCAAAATGTCACTCTTGCTTGCACGTGCTGAGTACTTATATGCATGTGCCTGCTATCGGAAAAGCTTCTTAAAGGTATGTCACACACTCTGATCTACGCACTTCATTCATTGCATGCAAGTGTATCAGTTACAGTTTATGTGGTAAGTACCAGCTAATTTTATGGATTGTGTATATTAATAAGAAATGATTTTATACAAATGCTTTCTTCCAACACTGGTATTTGATATCCTTACTATTTAGAAAGTGCTAAAACTATAACATAATTTTCACATTATATTAATTGATAATGATGTCTCCATTTAAATCTAAATCATGACTGAAAGTGATTTATTGGAAATGGCCACTCTTAATTTAAAACATGGCAGGGATATCTGCTGAAAATGTACCTTTTGTACTTAACAGATAAAGAAGATTTTCTGTAAAAGAAATATACTTTTGAAACAAGCAGCGTCCTAAAGGACAGTTTTAGTAGCATAGGGCATTATGTAAATTGCCTCAGTAGTTCAATCATTATAAAACAGATACTTGTAATTTTGAAAGGTGCCCATCTTAAAATGAAGCATTGTTGACTCTAAGCAGAGATAAAATCCATAGGTTAATGAAGCTGGCAAAGGTGGGGGTGTCTTAGTCATAGATCTCAACTGTTACAACCCAAAGATTTTAGACATGCTGCGCAATTATGATTTATAAAGGACTGATTTAAATACCATAACTGTAACCTATGAAAAAAAGCACCATAGGCTGAAGTCCCTGCATGAGAACAAGTTCATTTGCAATGGACTTTCATCATTTCTTAGTGTTTTACATCACAAAAATGACTGCTTCTTTGGCATTCTAAATCCCCGCAAAGAAACAGTGGACCTCCATTATAGACCAGTAGTGGCAAGCAGCAATTTCCATCTGCCTGGAAATAGAAGTCAAACCCTGGCCAAAAATAATAAGTCATACATTTTGGATACCCTAGACTTTCCTAGGAAGTCCAGGGGTATTGCATTGATAGGTACACTATACTAGTCACCATTAACATAGAAGCACTATGCAAAATGCTTCTGCATCAGTACTGCGTACAGGGTGCTTTTAATGTCTATGATCAGGACAGGGCAGTGCTCCGAGGTAAAGCAGAATTACTAAGCTCATTACTCCAACTATTGCTCCAAAACAAATTTTTTAAGTTCCATGTTCAATTTTTCAAACAAGACATAGGTATAGCTATTGGGGCAGTCAAGCACTAAGCCTGGCAAATGCAGAAATGGCGAAAATGAGTGGAGGAGAATGACAACCCATTAGCTTTCCAAGACTGCATAAGTTACTACTATCATTTCATAGACACCATTTGTATCTTATGGCAGGGAAGCATGAATAGACTAGAAGATTTTTTGAAATTCATCAACAATTCAATTCCCTTCTTTCACTTTACCTCCAACCTCAGCCCTGAATCTATCAGCTTTTTGGATCTCACCCTTTTCATGATTTATGTAAGAAACCTACCAAGGTAAACATGCCGATACACTACAACAGCATGTGTCCTTGCATCACTAAACAGAATCCAATTAAATCTCAGGGGATGAGGATCATGCAAGTCTCTAAAGAGCTGGCCTCTTTCACAAAGAACCTCAAAGAGATATAGTGAGGCTTTCTACAATGGGTTACACCAACAGGATGTTATTTAACATTCTAACACCCATCACTGACCTCATGCATAGAGATTACCTCATACTCAGGGAACCATTTAGGAGGTTAAACAGAGAATTCAGGGTACATTTCACTGACTCTCTTACTGAAAACAGAAGAAGCTTCATGGCTGTTATTTACACTATAGACTATTAGGACATTTGAAGAGTCACCCTGAGCAACTGGGTGATAATACAAGACAACAGGCAGCTAAGAGGTAATAAAAGTGTGCCCAGGTTTTACCCACAAAAAAGCAAGGAGCAGCAGGGATTTTTTAGAAAATACACAACTATCCCCACAGCTGGCCCCACAGCAACCTTCAAATGTGTGCCCAATGACTGCAGATTCTACCCAACTGTGAGTGCCCTCAACCAGTTTACCTGTCCTTTCACCAGCAATCTGTATTATGGCAGGATTACGGGGAACTGTGACAGCAATACAGAGCATAATGTAGAGGAACCAAGCTTCCTACATAGGCAAAATGATCAATATACTGAAAAGGAGGATAACACAACATATGTCCAAGATAGGCTCTAGAATCACAAGGAACCTACCTGCTAAATATCTACATAAATCCCCTGACTATGTTGGTTTCTATTTTCTTATATAAGACACCATCCAATTTGACCACATCAGAGGCAACAAAAATGTTATGCTTGAAATAAAAAACACGATATTGGCAAATTAAGTTCAATGCCAACACGGCCCTTGGCCTCAACACTAGTTGTTCGAAGCAAAGCATATTGGTCTTGAAAATACTTGACCAGAAAAGTGACTACTAAAGTTCTGAACCATTTAGCTGATCATTGATAAATTCTTTAGTACTTTATAAGTACTTTTGAATAGCTACTGTCAATGAAAAATAATGTGAGCACACATCCCCAACCATTCTCCCTGGCGATTCTCCAAACAGCATTCGTAATCAGTTGCTGCACCTTGAACCCCCCCCCCATCTCAATCTTAATGACTTTACTCTTCAGTACCCTAAACATACAGAGTCTTGCTACATAGCAGAAGAAAGACCCCAACACCAATGAATCAAAAAGATAGTTTTGTTAATACAAGGCATCCAGCGAAAGCAAGCCTGGAAGATCAAAGCAGTAAAAGCACAACACCATGGACAAGAGCACTACCACGACCCAAGGAAGTTCACGGAGGACCATTCTCTTTGCTTATTTCTTTGTTTACCTTTATAGACTCCATTACCACGTGGTATTAATGGACTGTTCCTCTTTTTATTTTCTTTAATGTTTGAATGATTATCCTCTACACATCCTTGATTATTTCTTCTGTTTTCATGCAGTGCAATTTTCAGCTATAAAAATAGACGTGGACTGACTGAACACCTCCTGTAGTCTATTGGTATTTTTTCTCCAGTGTTTGTTAGTACTATAGTCTCACAGTGGTTCTTTATACTTCTTATTTAAGACTGTATGTTTTTTGGGATGGGGATGAAGAGGATTATTCCAAAGCACTGGTACAAAACAGATTTTATTAGCTGATATGATAGACTTCTAAACTTATAATTTCAGATGTGAATGATTGATGCTAATTTTAGGGGCTACTTTAGAATGACAAAAACACAAAATGTCGAGCGCTCACATGAGCGAAAAATCAGGAATTTGATATTGATTTTTTGGGATCGCAGTATAGTGAAGATTGGAACATTTGCCCTTTCCTCATTGGAGTGCGATCTCAGAGAAAGAATACATAGCGATTTTGAGTTCCTGATTATTCGCTCATGTGAGCATTCGATAGTTTGATTTTTCATTGTTCTGACATAGACCCTAATTTTATATCATTTGCAAGAGGTTTATCATCATTTATGGTACAGTTGCTCACTCCTGATTGGTCAGAGATACCTGGTATGCAAATAAAGGAATAGACTTCCTAACCAATCTGAATTAAGTGAGTATCCAGCCAATGAGAAGTCACCATACCTGGCACATCCCAAGACCATTATTAACATACACTGAATGTCTGCACTTTTTATTTGAACTTATCATATAAAGTCCTCCAGCTCCACAATAAAGAATTTTTAACTTCAAATGAGAATTCAGCACTTTCTTTGATAAAAAAATACTCTAACTTGGATTTTTACACAGCAGCATTTCTTTTTTCACGTCCTTCTGCAGATGGTTACCTGACTTCACTCCTCAATTGTAAGGGAGGCTGGCTACACTGAAGTTACACACGGCTCCAACCTTATGTCCTTCTCAGGACTAGCTTAGTATTCTCTTATCTTTCATTATTTTATGTGTAGGACTCACGTCTGATAATGATTTGAGTGACTTGTTTTTTTGTAAACAGCTCTATCATAAATGCAGCTAAACATGATAATATTACAGCTGAGTGGGGTTACATATAAACTTGCATAACACATGAAAGCTGACCTGCCAGTTTACCCACACAGGGGGCATTTATTGGGTTTGTTTTTTCTTAGAAACAGCAAAGTTAGCTCAGATTTGCCAGGAATACAATTATGTCAGAAGGGCTATGCTATTGTTCCCAGTGTTTAGCTCACTTAGTTTGATGTAAATTCTAATTACTTGCTGCCATCTTTTCATTTAACGTTCTCTTCCCTCTCAAAACAGGACAAAGTAAGATGGTGAAGGAGCATAATACAGACAAGGATTACAAAGATAAAAGACATGTTAGAATCTCCCACAAAATGAATACAGAGCACAACTCTAGCACAGTTAATAGCCATGACACTCAGTTGCAACACTTGCACTCATTTCTACTTTGGCAGCAATCTGAGATATCTCAGATTTTTTTCCCCAGGCTGAGACTGAAATAGGCCCAATGGAGTCAGTGTTCAAACTCAGTTAGCAATAAAATAAAATAAATTTTCCGCCCGCAATCAAACAGTTACAGAGCACACCAAAGCTTTAGTTAAGATGCAGTCATCGACTAGAGTCCTAGAAACCTGGACTAGGTGAAAAAATATTTGCATGATTGTCTTAGCTGAGGCAGTAGAGGATTATGATGCATTGGCCTTCAAGTTATCCATCCTGCTACCAGTTTAGTCACCACCTGTTACTGAGCGTGCCCATAGAATAACACCAAGAGTCAGGAGACTAAACTAGGCATACCATTTCATTTTAAAAAGTTTAAATTGTGTAGACAGAGACATAATCCTTAACATAACATGACAGAGAGGCATCAAGTTTAGGATGCAGGATATGAAGTTAAAAAAACACCTGATTACCCCACTTCACTCTATAATACAAGAAAAGTGGTAGTTCATTTCCTTAAATCCTGTAGAGCGTCTGGATTTTGGTATGGTTAAGGTTGCAAATGTCATTAAGGGCTCTACTGCTGATCTTTTTAACTTCAGAGAAGCTGCTTTATATTTATTTATTATTTATTTATTTACATTTGTTTACCGGCATAGTGCACTGGGCCCAGGTGAACCCATTTTCAGTGAAGACCCAGGGAGAAAAGCTCAATAAACAAAGTATAAGTATTACACAGTACATATATAGTATATTATGTGACAAACAATAAACATAAACATAAAAAATGTGAAGCATAGTACAAATTCAATGCAGCACCATACAGTGGAGAACTAAAAGATAGTACAATCTGATCTATATACAGTAGTATCCTGTTAGACCACATACATGTACACCATAGTACAAAGTACCATATGTGGAGAACCAGATGATAGTACTTTCTGAGAACCAATCGTAGATCTATACAAAAGTAATACAGATGAATGTGCAGTACATGAAACATACAGTAGTTCGCCACAAAAACAAACAGTACAAGTTAAAGACAGTATATTTTAAAGTGGTCAGTTTATAAGACTAGTTAAAGAATAAATATTAGTATTGTGTGAGAGAATGAAGAAAAAAGTCAGTCTATGCTGATAACATACATGTGATGAGATATATAGATCAAGACAGAAATGAGACAGCGAAGGAAGGAGGCAGGTGTAGAGCAGGTTCAGGTTATAGGAACTACAGCCTTGGTGCGTATAGATCTGATTCCACCACTACCATGTCACAGGCAGACTTGCTTGGCAATAAATGCAAAACGATACTCTTTTCTTCTCTAGCCACTTTTAATTATTAGTTTGAGCTTCTGGTAGGGTTTGAACTTCTGGTAGGGCTTCAGGGCAATGGCTCCACATATGCATTTTTTACAACACTGGAAATTTCTATAGTAGAAGTAGATCAGACTAAAGCCAAACAGAGTGAAGGAATGGAAGGGAGCATTTGCCTAATAACAACAACAGCGTAACCAATCTTATTACAAAAGCAATAAATAGAACACCTCCTAATTACATATGTTTCCTCACTCTTGTCAGAGAACTTGAGTTTCTAGAAAAGAAATGGAGTACATCTCCATATAGAGTAGCCTCTCCCACAAAAGATACGCCTAAGATGTCCCAATCGCATAGATTATGTAGCTGCCTTCTAGCTCTTATCTCAAGACTTATCTTCTTATTAATAGCTTCATTGTTTTTTGCCTTCAGTTTAGAATCAGAACTTGGTTATTGCTGCTGCAGTTTGGGTGTAGTGTGAGACACATTTCCATTTATATGTTTGATAGGCCTTATTCTGACTAGAAAATCTGTTCTGAATCCTCAGTAAAACTATATCTGAAAAGGTACTTCAAAATTATAGCCTTTTTCTGTTTACTTGCCTTGAAAGAATACAGGCTATATTTAGATTACCACAATATTCATCATCACAAACAGTGCTATAAACTGTTTGACATGCAACACTGAATAATAAAACTGACACCGATCAAGTGTCAGTTATTAATATGCCGCTTAGTAAATGGCTGATTTTAATTCTATGTGTTTTTATATCTTCAATTTCCTGCAAATCTCACGTTATATTTGCTGAAATTTTTGGCTTACTTTCTGTGCACTTTGGCAGTCGATCCCTAACCGGGTCCAAAACTGATTTCAAATCTCATCCTAATAAAACCTGAGCTTTATGTGGGCCTTGCATTCTTTCAA
>NC_056743.1:1686963378-1686985878 GCF_019279795.1 Protopterus annectens
TTGCTGGAGCAGGCAGCACAATGGAACCATTAAGCAAATTCATTGATCAGCATCTAAAGGAATACACTTCTTCCTTACCATATGTCTGCAGGGATTCATGGGAATTTTTAAGCAATATACCCTCTGACCTTGATAACTCTAACTACTTAATGGTAACAGTGGACATTGTTGAACTTTTCCCGAGTATTCCCCACCATCAGGGCATGGAATGGTTTTCACAGATGATAGCTACCGAAACTAATTTAGGTAGTAGTATTGTCAACTTGATCATTGAATTCATGGATATTGTGCTAAACAATAATTTCTTGCTCTGCAATGGTGAATTTTTCAAACAAAAGAGTGGGGTAGCAATGGGTGCACCTTGTGCTACGGCTTACGCCAATATAGTATTACACAAATGGGAGGTTGAATGCATACATTCAACAAGTTGGAAGAAGCACATTAAGCACTACAAGAGGTTTTTGGACGATATTTGTATTTTGTGGGGAGGTTCTGAAAATCAGTTAAAGGAATTTATGCAGTATTTAAACAATACCACTGACTTTCTTTCATTTACTTTTGAAATTAGCAACACAGAATTGCACTATTTGGACATCAAACTATGCAAGAACCCTGCAGGAACTGGATTAACATCCAGTATTTTCCGTAAGCCCACTTATTCCAACAGTTTTCTGCACTTCGAGAGTGGGCACCCTTTAAGACAAAAAACGGGTATTATAAAGGGGCAACTCATAAGGGCATCAAGAATGTGTAGCACAAACTTGTTGTTTTTACAGGAAATCGAATTTTTAAAAAAGTTATTTTTGGACAGAGGGTACCCCGAACAGCTATTTCAATCTATTAAGGAGGAAATAATACAAAAAAGGGACTGTGAATATCCCCCATTATTATGTACTAAGGTTGAAATTTGCAAAAAGGAAACAGGTGGGGTTACCAACTTTACAAAAAGCTTTGTGTATACGTTCACTGAAGACGCATCAACAATAGAAGCCACCATAAGGAACCTTTGGCCGATGGTGACCATGCAGGAGGAAATTTCAGGACTTGTTCCTACAAAAATAGGATTTGTCAAAAAAGCAAACATCAACCTTAAAGGGTTATTTGAAAGGAATCTAACAGCTGGGTTAAATGACAGGAGCAACAAGGTAACTGTGCAGCATGGAACATTTCCATGTGGAAAATGTAAACAATGTCAATATATTCTGGAAGGGGCGCAGGTGCGTATTAAGGCAAGAAACACAACTTTGTATGCCAAGGGGCATTTCACATGCAACACCACAGGTGTAGTTTATATTGGTTTATGCCAGGCATGTCAGGCATTTTATGTCGGCAAAACTGACAGGGCCATTAAACGCAGAATATACGAACACCAATATGACATTGTCAAAGGCAAAGAGACAAATGCCTTTTTTAGGCACTCGTTAGCTTGCCCGCAAATGGCCATAAGGTTCTTTATCATTGACAAAATACAACAAGATCAAAGGGGGGGGGATTGGGAAACCCTTTTAGCCATTAGGGAACTCACTTGGCAGTTGCAATTAAATGCAACAAAACATCCTGGTTTAAATGAGGCTACTAGTTTGGCACCAGTATTAAAAAAGAGAAGGAATATATTATAAAGCCATAAAATTGGTTTCAGGTTATTTTTATTACTCTTGTTATTTTTTATGTTTTCCATGTTTATCCATTTTTTGCCATGCACTTTATTGCTTAATAAGGCTTTTAAACAGTTTTAATTGATTTTAACAATATGCAAAATGAATTTTCAAATATGAATAGTATTGGTCATAAAGGGTCACAGTCCAGATGCAAAATAATGAATTTGGCTAAGCTTTTTTAGTACATTTTTAATTCTAATTGTATTAAGAACAAATGCATGTCACACTTGAGGGCAGCCATCTCATTTTACAAACATTAACCAACTTTTGAGCTTTTGCAGGCACATGCAAAAGGTTAACAGCAGGCACAACAAGTTTTTTCAATTCAAGTTACAAGTAAATAACTGTTTTAGAATAGTTTAGTACATAAAGGTTTTTAAGGAGTATTCATAATTATTAAAAGTGTTTTCAAGTATGCATTGTTTACACAATGAGGTTTAAAGAGTTAAAAAGTTGTTAACCAGCAATGAATTTTAACACTTGGTAATTAGTTGTGATGTATTAATTGAAGTCCAATTAAGGAAATGTGTTTTTAGTATAAAGCTTCTGTCATTTTGTAATGGAGTTACACTTGAGAAAGCCTGGTAGGACCAGGCGAAAGCGCTCGTGGTAAAATTTTGTTTCTTGTTTCTTGTTGGCCGTTGGAATAAAACTTTTAAACTGAATTCCGTGGAAAGCTTTTATTTTCTTGAAGGACTTTTCAATTGGAGCAGTATTTTATTCAGCAGTGCTTTGTTGCAGTTAACTAGTGTGCTTGGCACCGGACCATTTGGATCCTTCTCCGGTTTTTTTCTCTGTTACTGTGGTTTTTTTTGGTTTCACCATAACAGCAATGCTGAAAAAACTGAAACCTTCCTCCTTAGCAGCTGACCAACTCCCCAGTGAGTACTTCAAACTTTCAGCTCATGCCATAGCTCTTCCTATCTCCAGTCTGGTAAATAGGTCTATAGCAGAACAAGATGTCCAAAATGATGGAAAATGTCCTATTATCACCCCTTTACATAAAGAAAGAACATCAACAGAATTAAACAATTACAGACCCATAGCCACCCTTTCCCCCTGTTTCAAAATTCTGGAAAAATGTGCTCCCACTCAATTACTACAATACCTGTTATCTCAAAACCATATCTCTCCCTCCCAACACGGTTTCAGACCGAAACACAGCGTCACCATGGCCCGACTTAGTTTCCATACCACCATCAACCAAATCAGAAATTCAAAGCAGCAAGTAGGATCAATCTTCCTAGACATGTCAAAAGCATTTAACACTGTCTCCCATCAGAAACTCCTTAGTACTCTTGCCTCACTAAATCTATCAAATACTTCCTTCTTCTTGTTCCTAAGCTATCTTTCTGACAGACAACAACCAGTACGATGGAAATCCGAACTCTCACCACTTTTGCCTGTCTCGGTCAGAGACCCCCAAGGGTCCATACTAGGACTCCTTCTTTTTACTATCTTCTCCAATGATCTAGCCTCATCCACAGCACATGCTAAAGTAATTTGCTCAGCAGATAACTTACCAGATCTCCAAATAGTAGCCCAGCAAGCTTTTAATGATATAGAAACATATCTAAGTAAATCACAGCTAATCCTCAACCCCAAAAAGACACAGTTAATTCTATTTACCAGTAGCAAACATTCACAGACCACACCTCCCTTCAACATTCTCTTGGAAAACAACACAGTTCTCCAACCAGTTGAGCATACAAAACTCCTTGGCGTGACAATCAACAACAAACTCAGACTTTATCAAGATATAGCCATCACAAGTAAGAAAGTTCACATCAAACTTGGCTCACTGTACAGAAGCAAGCCATTCCTCACTGACAATACCAGACTAACCACATCCAAACCTTCCTCCTCTCTACACTCCTATATGCTTTCCCCCTCTTTACCAACTTAAAAAAATCAGACTTAAATTGTAAACTTGCTACAAGATAGCCTACTTCACAGCCAACCTTCCCCACCAAACCCACCACTGTATTGCTCTATATAAACTAAATTGGCCTGAGCTACCCAACCTTCTCCATCTCTACTAACCTAAATTCACACACAATATCATCTTCCATTCTAGTTACCCATCCCTCAAGGAACTTGTTTCCTACTCATGCCCAAGAAGTCTAAGATCTGCAGGCAGAAACTTTTTCACAGTAAACAAAGCTAACAACACTCATGGTAAAGCCCTATTCTCAAATTAAATAGGCAAATTATGGAACTCTACACCCCACAGCCTCCAAAACACACCTGAATCTACTAATTTCAAACAACTACTATTTGAAAATCTATCCAAAAACTGGCATTGCTCATGCACCAAACCTGACTGACAAGATATCTATAACTCTCTCAACACACTGTCTACTCCTTGCCTCATTTCTCCTCTCCTTAGTGTTTATTAGTACTCAATATATATATATATATATATATATATATATATATATATATATATATATATATATACACATATATAATATATAATATATATATATATATATATATATATATATATATATATATATATATATATATATATATATATATATATATATATATATATATATATATATATATATATACATATATATATATATATAAAGGAAATCTTATTTGTTCATAACTATTATTTAATATGTACTCAGTACTAATTTTAGTTTTCTTATAGTGATTTTCACTGAAATTCTTGTCTGTTTTTCTTTTAGAAAGCTTATCTAGTAGAAAACTGTATTGAATACTACTTTGTATAGACTAACTAGGTGATGTGTATTCTCCATCTTACTGTATGTATACTATTGTACTATCTAATTAATGTATTTTGCTTATATTTCTATGGATCTTTTCTCCCCAGGCCTCCACTGAAAATGGGCTTCTGGCCCAGTTTGACTTTCCCAGTAAACAAATGTAAATAAATAAATATGTGTGCATAAAAGTGAGAGTGAGTCTGAATGAGTCTTTATTTTGTACTCTATAAGCAGCATGTTTGCTATTAAGTAAGTGTAAAGTTAAAAGAAACATAAAAACGAAAGGTGTGTGAGTATGTGTTCATGTTTTTGTATATCTATGTGTGTGCGTGTGTGCGTGTGTGTGTCTGTGCGTGCGTGTGTGTGTGTGTGTGTGTGTGTGTGTGTGTGTGTGTGTGTGTGTGTGTGTGTGTGTGTGTGTGTGAATGCATGCTTGTGTACATGAAAGTGGAAGTATGTGTGTCTGTGTATTTGTGAGATATGGATCAAGCAGTGGGAGTAGCAGTTAAAATTAAGAGCTATTCATACCTCTCAACCTCTTAGTTCAAGCAATGTGGATAAAGCTTAATATAAAGTCCCCAAATAGATCTGCCTTCCTTTGTTGATTTACTTACACATCAAGGCCATAAAAGTAGTCTTTCTGCAACTATCTGGTTATGCTCCTACCTTTCTGCCTCTACCTTTTCCTTGCTTTCCCCTGATTTTGCTTATCTTACAGCTCCAAGGTTTCCACTTCTCATACTGATTGTTTTTCTTTGCACTCATATCTAAAGGGAACCAGCCTGCACTGTTCACCCTCACTATGCTCGGGCTCACTCGACTCCCCTACCCTACCCCCATTCCCACCCATCCCTGGATCACCTAGACTTATACAGACCCTAACCACTCTCCATAACTTCACCCAATCAGCAATCACCGTCCATCCACCAGTCATACTTCAATTAGCCAATACACTATTTGTAACACTACACCTCCCCTCACACAACTCAATGCAACTGTCTTTAATCAATCTACTCCCACCTTACTACATCAGCACCCCTCTGTCCCTACATCTTCTTTATCATACAATCAAGCTAACCTAGGACTACAAAACAAAGAATACACAATATGCTCTTTCTCCTGCCCACACTCTATACCCTACTGCTACATGCATACTAACATCCTGCACTCACCTACACATACAACATATCCATAGCCCCACACTATATTATACTAATACTGTCCACTTCTCACTCTCCTGCCTTTTTATCTCCTCCCAACTTTACAATCTCACACCTATTACATACTTCCACTTCAAACATGTAGTTGTCTGCAATACCACTAACCACTGCAGCAAACACCTTCACATACTCTCCAAACTGTCACACAGATGTGGATGTATATTATCACAGATTCTCCATAGTGGTGATATACACACCAATCCTGAGCCTCATACTGCCAAACACACCATCATCCCTACCATTCCACCCCTTCCTCACACTAAAACTTCTAACCTTATCATTTGTAACATGAACCTTAGAAGCCTAGTTAACAAAATCACAGACTTTCATGCAATCATTGCACAATACTCACCAGACATTATTATAGCAACAGAAACTTGGCTAAAACCCATATAAGAGCCCCAAACATACTCCCACAATGTTATTGCATACAAACATTAGACAGGATCAGGAAAAAATTAGGTGGGGTTGCAATTTTCTACAAAGGTAACCTAAACATAGAATACCTACCCACCAAATATCCTTATGATAACAAATTTGAAGTCCTAATAACACAGGTCAGAAAAAAATAACAAAGAAAAATATTACCATAATTGCCACTTACATACCTCCCGACAATAGTCCCACTGCCATTGAGGAACTCATAGCCTGGAGAACCTCAGCCTACATGCATGAAACCATTATCACAGGTGACTTCAACTTAGACTGGAACACTTGCACTGGTGATAACCCCTCCACCTTCATAAATCTACATGGTTTCTCCCATACTATTCAATTTCCCAGTCGAGTAGATAAACATAGCAAAAGGGAATCTATCTTAGACTGGTCACATATTAACAGTACCACTCACAACTAACTCTCCGGATGCCTTCCAAATCATTTAAGTGACTGTAGACCTACCTACTTAATCCATCATCACCTAAATCCACCCAGAACCATAATTTACAAAGTTGTACACAACACCAAAAACTTCTCCATTGAAGCATGCTTAGACATGTTCAATAAATGTAACTGAACACCACTCCATCATCTCCAACTCAAGCAGGCCACAACATACTTCAATGACACCTTTCTAGCTATTCTAAATAGCCTAGCAGTAACTCAAACATGTCATGTTAAAAATAAGAGATTGCCCTAAATATCAAAAGAAACCATTAAACTTCAAAAACTGAGTGACCAAACCTGGTTGCAATACCAGAAAACAAAAGACAATAAAACTCTTCTAGCATACCAGCCACTCTGCAATCAAAAAAGAAAACAACTCAAACTAGACACAAAAATATATTATACATTTATGCAAAACAAATATAAAAACAATCCAAAAAAGTTTTGGCAGGAAATTAACTCACTCCTTTACCCAAGTAAAGCCACAATCCCAGAACCAACAACCAGTAACCAAAGCATGAGTGTTGCCTCACAAATCAACACCTACTTTATAAACACCACCCTCTCCTTAGTTACAGGGAAGAATTCTACCCCATCATCTCTTCCACCTAAAGTGGAAACTAAAAACAACACTTTTGACCTCAAACCTGTCTCAACTAACATCATAAGAACAATGCTGAAAAAACTGAAACCTTCATCCTTATCAATTGACCACCTCCTCAATGAGTACCTCAGACTTTCAACTAATGCCATACCTCTGCCTATCTCCATTCTAGTAAAGAGGTCTATAGCACAGCAATATGTCACAAAATTATGGAAAATTTCCTATATCACCCCTGTACAAAAAGGAGGAACATCAACAGAATTAATTGATTACAGCCATCCTTTCTTCCTGTGTCAAAATTCTGGAAAAATGAATACATGCGCATTTACTGCAATACCTGGTATCTCTCAACCTTATCTCTCCCTCACAACATGGTTTCAGACTGAAACACAGCACCACCACAGCCCTAATTAATTTCTGTAACACCATCAACCAACTCAGAAATTCAAACCAGCAAGTAGCAACAATCTTCCTAGACATGTCAAAAGCTTTTGGCACTGTGTCAAAAACTCCTTAATACTCTTGCCTCACTAAACCTATCAAATATTTCCCTCTTCTGGTTCCTAAGATGTCTTTCTGATAGATAACAAGCAGAACAATGGAAATCTGAACACTTACAACTTCTGCTTGTCTCAGTTGGAGTCCCCCAAGGATCCATACTAGGGCTCCTTATATTCCATCTTCTCTAATGATCTAGCCTCATCCACAACACATGCTAAAGTAGTTCAGTATGTGGACGATTCAACTTTAATCTGCGCAGCAGATACCTATCCAGACCACCAAATAGTAGCCCAACAAGGTTTTATTGATATTGAAACATATCTATGTAAATCACACCTAATCCTCAACCCCAAAAAGACACAGTTAATGCTATTTACCAGTAGCAAAGAATCACCTACCACCCCTCCTTTCACCATTCTCTCAGCAAACAACACAGTCATCCAACCAGTTGAGCACACAAAACTCCTTGGTGTGACTATTGACAACAAACTCAGATATGACTAACACATAGCCATCACAATTAAGAAAGTTAATCTTAAACTTGGCTCACTATACAGAAACAAGCCATTCCTCACAGACAATACTAGGCTAGCCATAACCAAAACCTTCCTTCTCGCTACACTCCTTTATGCATCCCCCCTGTTTACCAACTTAAAAATTCAGACTTAACCAAATTGGAAACTTGCTACAACAAAGCCCATTTCACAGCCAACCGTCCCAACCAAACCCACCAGTGTATTGCTCTACATAAATTAAATTGGTTCTACCAACTTAAATTCACATACAATATAATCTTCCATCCTGCCAATTGCCCATCCCTCAAGAAACTTGTTCCCTACTCATGCCCATGAAGATTAAGATCTGCAGACAGAAACTTGTTCACAGTAAGCAAAGCTAACAACACTCATGGTGAAGCCCTATTCTCAAATCAAAAGGCCAAATTATGGAACTCTCTACCCTACACCCTCCAAAACACAGATGAATCTACCAGTTTTAAACAACTGCTATTTGATCATCTATCCAAAAACTGGCATTGCTCCTGCGCCAAACCTGACTGACAAGATATCTATAACTCTATCACCATACTGTCCACACTGTACCTCATTTTCTCCTTCTCTTTGGTGTTACTACTGCTCATAAAAATATATATATTAAGGAAATCTCATTTGTTTATAACTATTATTTAATGTGTACACAGTACTAATTTTATTATCTCACAGTTATCTTTACTGAAATGCTTGTGTGATTTTCTTTTATGAACTTGTATCTACTGAAAACAGTGTTGAATACTTCTTTGTATAGACTAACTGGATGATGTATATTCTGCATCTTACTATATGTATACTATTGTACTATATAATTGTTGCATTTTGCTTATATTTCTGTGGAGCTTTTCTATCCGGTCCTCTGCTGAAAAAGGGCTTCAGGCCCAGTCGGACTTTCCTGGTAAACAAATGTAACTAATTAAATAAATAAATAAATAAGTAAAGTGGGACAACAGGTCAAAAATAGTAGCAGATTTTAAACATTGCTCTTATAAAATTAGAAAGTTGTTAGAATTTGTTTTAGCATTCATTTTCTGAAGGAAATAAAGTATGAAACTCAAATATTTTTCATTATTTAATGACTTCAGTCTCCAATGATTTGCCAACAAATGGACCAAAATAAAATGAGATAAACATCTGGGCAGTCTTCGAAAATCTTATATTTTTGATGTAAAATATTTCCTCCAACCCCATTTACAAATACTACAAGTTTGACACATTAAGCGGAGAAACTATTTTACATTAAAGATATATAAATAATAAAATAATAATATACTAATAAAAAATAAATAAGTAGAACAAAACAATTTTACAGACAGCCCATTCTCTAAGTGCAATAATGCCCTTCAGGGTAAGTTTTACTATGTAAATAATGCACTTCCAGGGGTGTAGAGGCCCTCTGCCTGCAGTGTTGCTCCTCAAATCACCCCTGGGCATACATTACTTACAGAGGAATACTCACCCTGTTGGGCATTCTTGCCTGCTTACATCTCTGGCTTATATAACCTCTGTAAGTATACTTTATTCCATATCTTACTGAAATTATATACTGAGGTGTGCACGAGTATCTTTCTGCATTACAATGGTATAGCAGTGGCATTAATGCTTTCTAACCAAAAATACTGGTTATCTGGAGATAATTACAGACCAATATTGCTTTTAGAGCTGGAACTCAAGATATCTGTAAAGAATTTGGCTGAATGGTTAATAAAGGTAATTCTCAGACTTATATGCCTGAATGAGCAAGGCTTTATTTATGAAAGAGTGGTCCAGATTTAACTAGAGCATGAATAATATCTTCAGTCTTCACTGAAAACAGATTACTAGCCCAGTGGGGCTACCATGACCAACAAATGATAAATAAATAAGGAAAAACTTTGCGAAATTACAAACAATAACCTAGGCAGCAATTACTGTCAACTTTAATAAGCAGTTTATTTCAAGGCAGAGAAAATTAATTTGGTGATCATTAAACTTTTAGGCATATTTTATCAGGAAATACAAAATGGTATACTTTGACCTCAATGCCCATGTCTTCATAAATGTCCCTTCTTATGTCTTTAACATAAGGAATGGGACCAGACAATGTCCCCTCTACTGCTTGTCTTGGTAGCAGAAACATTCTTCTTGGACATATTCAACAATTTTTGGTCATGCAGGTATAGCAATCTTTGGTCAAATCCATTTCCTATAGGTTCATAAGTTCATAGGTAGGTAATAGGCT
Source organism: Protopterus annectens (assembly GCF_019279795.1). Classification (NCBI taxonomy): domain Eukaryota; kingdom Metazoa; phylum Chordata; order Ceratodontiformes; family Protopteridae; genus Protopterus; species Protopterus annectens. The sequence goes on from NC_056743.1 coordinate 1,686,973,754, forward strand.
ATCTGCCCGAGGGCATTTATAAGCCTAGCCAGAGTGTGTCAGCTTTTGCCGCTCCATTGATTAATTAACTGAGGCCAGTATTCGAAAGCCTAGGGGTGACAGATGCAAGCCATCTCTTGCGAAGCAATCAAGCTTGTCAAGCATGTTATCCCAGGCTGACCGACACTGGATCCCCTTTGAATGACACCAGAAGCTTAGCCAATTGTTGAAATTGATAATTTTTTTCTTTATACTGTGGTATCATTCTTGGTGAGGGCAGGATGCTACTCAGGGTCAGGGTCATGCCCACCTGGGCTACATGATCAGAGAGCTCTTCCTTGTCTCTTTTCATGTAGTCTAGGGAGGTACGTCTCAGGTCATTCACACTAACATGAACAATGACAGAGTCATATTTGTACTTGTTCTGGAGTGACCTTTGTGCTTGTGTTATGTGGTGGCTTCCGACTGGCAGCTAACAGTAACCTCCTCCATGTCCAGCCTAGTGAGTGGGACGTCAGTGTGCCTGACTATAGAGTCATCTATTACTAGTGTGTTAGGTATGTTATTTCGCCTTAAGGGCTGTGATTGTGCGGCATACTGATTTTGTGTTTTATGTGTTGTCTGGTTTGTGATGGGAGGTGCAGGTTTTTTGGGTGTCTGCTTTGGAGGTCTCTGATGCTTTTGCAGGTTTTTATTTAGAGCCTCCAAGTATGATTTTTGTGTATTTATGTGCATTTTTTTCCAGTGCTGGTTTAGTATGTCTATGTGAGGCTGGTGGTGTGGTGCAAGTGTTAACCTTCTCCTCATGACTGCCTGTTCCAGTCTTGGGTGGAGAGAGCTTAGCCTCCGATTTAGCTATATAATTGCATCTCTTGCATATGTTAATGTCTTGTGGTAGGAGGAGAGGGTTGCCTGTGTACATGAGGCAGTTGTAACATTGCCTCAGGATACCCAGGTTCACCAGCTGGACTGGAGAGTATACCTGAAATTGCCCTTTGGTCATACCCAAATAGTAAGATGAGCTTCTTAGTCACTTGGTTGGTGAGGGGTGAATAATGAGTCTTGCCATGCTGGGCAATCAAGTGTCGGGGTATATTAGTGCTTGCTATTAAGTCTGAACAAGTGCTGGACTGTATGATGCTTTTTAAGTGCTTAGGTTGAGAGTTAGACTACTTTCAAGGGAAAAACTGAAGAGGAGACTTGGTGGAGCCGGGAATAATTTAGCCCTAGCTAAATGGCGCTGCCCGGATGTGCAAAACCATGCAAACTCAGTTTTTACAGCAGGGAAATGAAATAGATAGAAATTAGCCCAAAATGGCCTATAAACTACTAACTTCTGGGCTGGAACCACTCCTACAGGGACAGATGGCTGCTCAAAGCTCCCTCTCTCACAGGTGAACAGAGAAACCTCCTTCTATCCAAGTAAGGTATGGGCAACTCAGAAACTTATAATAGCCCTGAATTTAGCACTAGCCTGAAAACTGGACTATACTAGCTTAGAAAGGTGGGAAACAAAGAACATTTTTTTTTGAAAAGATAAGTCAAAAACAATAAAAACTACACTTAAAACAGCTTTAAATGACTATAAACTGTAAAAATACACTTAAAACAGCTTTAGATGACTACAAGCAATCAAAAAAGGCTTTTAAACAAATTACCCAATTAACCAGTAAAAAAATCTCAAAACTGAGCCCTGTTCCTGTAGTCTTCAATCAGACAAGTTCTAACTGCACACTCCTGCCACTGGGGTGCAGGGGAACCATTCCAAAAAAAGGCCTGGATTAGTGCTCAAGTTATACAAACAAAGCTAGATTCAGCAGGCCTGAATCTACTTTATACAACAGCAAACAAGGCACACCAATTTCAGTAAAAAACAGTTCAAATATGTAGGCACTATAAGCCTCTAACCAGAAATTCCCAGCTCAGAAGGGCAGAGTCCAACCTCGCCTCCCACAAGAGTGTAGACCACAAACATTCTTAATGTAAAATGACTGGCCTGAAGCCCAAGTACTTAAACCAGAACTAATACACTTTTAGAATAACAGACACTGAGCCTTCAATCAGCAGTTCCCAACTTAGAAGGATGTAAGCTACCTGTCCTGCCACAACAGTGCAGACCGCAAACCTTCTTAATGTAAAACAACTGGTCTGAAGCCAAGAGCTTAAACCAAAAGGCTTAGAATGATAGCTACACTTTAATCAGGTTACTACCAAGCAGTAATAAATTCAATTGAATACTTTTAAGAAGGCCTGGATTAGTGCTCAAGTTATAAAAACAAAGCTAGATTCAGCAGGCCTGGATCTACTCTATGCTACAGCAAACAAGGCGCACCAATTTCAGTAAGACACAGTTCAAATATGCAGGCATTATAAGCCTTTAACTATCAACATGGTTTGCTTGTTTTCTTTGTTTGTCACATCTTGACAGGTATTTAAAGTCATACATACTGCTATTTCAATAATTTAAAAGAGTTTCAATGTGCTTCATGAATATGGACAAAACAAGTTCCTCCTTGAATAAAGCCTTTGTTAACTTATAAAATAAAACTTCATTAGATCAGATTAAAACCTTGACCTCTGTAATTTTTTACACCTGAACACTACAGTCCCTTTTAAGTGAACTGCAGGGTAAATTAAAGTACAGAATGTCAAATTATGCCCCCTTTAAGCAAAATTCAGTACAGTGAGAACATTTTCTTCTTAAAAATTCTCTTTTTTCTGAGGGCTTATGTGGTTGGATAAGTACCCAGGAATTATTAGGAAAAAGATACATATATACCTTGAACAAAGAGCAGACATGGCCTTTACAGTGTATGCCTACAGTGAAGCAAGCCTTGGTTGGCAATATTTTACAGCTAGAAAGAGGCCATGTCCTCTCTGGGTACACCCCAAGCTCTATGTTATCCTTCTCCATAATAACACAGTGAACAGTAAGAATTTTCTCAAAAATGTGGCACTCAGGAGGACTGGATTTATAAGTGAAAAACAAGATTTCATTTAGTGTACATGCAATCCTATGCATTCATTATGCTGCTTTGGAGAAACTATCCCCCGGATTCTCAAAAGCTTGCACGGAGTGCAAGATGAATGCAGGAGCCCACGCAGGCAATATGTCTGCCATGCAATCTAGGAACAGCCTGCAGGGGCGTGCACGAGAGCTCCAGCACTAATCCTGCATGTACTAAACCCTGGTATGCAAATCACCTCATTTGCAGGAGAAATCCATGCAAATGAGGTGATTATGCAATCCAAGAAGCTTGCAATAGTCCGTGCAAGACTAGTGCTATCTGCAAAAATGTACTCGGTTAGTAACCGAGTACATTTCTGCAAAATCAAAAACGGAGCTATGACAGCTCCACATAAAGGCTGCACATCACTGAGTAAGCATGCCAGTGGCCAAGTATAATGACATTGGCATTGCAAACAATAAAAAAAATTAAAAAAAACAACTTTTATTTCGGCTGTTTAAGCATAGGACTGTGGCATGCAAACAGAATTGAGGGGGAAAATAAGAAAATAAACTTAAAACGAGCATTCTAACTAAAATCAGTATTCTGCCTTGCAAGTCAATGGCAAGCAGAAGACAACCTGGCCAGTTAGTAGTGGTTGCTAAGGGGAGAGGTTCAGTGTGAGACATGTAACTATGCATTAGCAGGTGATCCTATGCAAATGAGGGGAAGGATAGTGAATCCCAGTTTTCCCCAGCATGTGAGACAGGTCCCATCAGTGTAAGAGTAGGAATAGCTGGGTGCAAGACTTGGATATAGTTGGCATCATGGGTGTGTGTGTCAGGCATACTGTAAGCGGATTGGAGTCTTGTGGCTCGGGATTGCTCCTAGCTTAGCACAGCTAAGCTAGGGGTGTGTCTAAACCTGCCTAGCACTCTTACAAAGTGGAAGCAGGTGTGCGCACTGCACACCTGGTTTTACAGGAAGAAAAAATAAGTTAAACCAGGAATAGCAGCTCTATGCACATTTGAGCACTCTGTTTGTGCAGCGTGCACACGGGCTTAAACAAGAAGGCAACAGAAAGGTAACCAAGGAGAACTGGCTTAGCTGACAGGTGAAATGTATCAGAATCAGCCAATTACACAGGCAGCAGACCAGCCCAGCCCAGCACATCACTATAAACTATACAAACACCTTTCCCTCTTGTTTTTCCCAAAACCTCTCCACCACCAGTGTATACAAATGGGGAAGTTTTACAAAACGAAAGCAAGAGAAAAAATGTTAGGTGCTGCTTTTGCTATCATAAACCAGCATGTGCAAGAGGCTGAGGGTGGTGAGGATGTGAATGCCGCTGAACAACCCACAGTGAGGAGACGAAGAAGAGTGTACAGACCCAGGATAACCTACAGGGGCTACATGAGCTGGAGATAGTGGAGTGCTATAGGGTGGACAGAGACCTCCTACAGCAAATTGTTGAGCTGTGCTGGCCACACCTGACACACCAAACTGGTCAAGGGGAACCCATCCCAGTGGATACCAAAGTATGTGTAGGCCTAGGTATACTAGCCACAGGTACTTCCAAAAGCACAACTGGGGATATCATGGGGATCTCACAGGCATCAGCATCCAGCGTATTCCACCAGTTCCTGGATGCCATGTCAGCACATGCCAGTGAGTACGTATATTTCCTCAACACACGTGAGGTGTTGACCAGCAATATGCTTCTCTTCCACCAAATAGCACAATTCCCTGGGGTAATGGGTGCTATAGACTGCATGCACATATGCATCAAAGCAGCACCTGGTGAGCAGGATAGGACCTACATTAACCACAGGGGCATCCTCTCCATCAACTGCCAGGTCGTATGTGATGCCCAGGGCATTATTATGAGTGTGTGTGCTGGCTGCCCTGGAAGCTATGACGACTCACACATTTGGCATCTGACACAGCTGTACCACAGATTTGCCAATGTGAACATCCCCTACGGTCACATAGTGGGGGATGCTGGGTACCCACTGGAGCCATGGCTGATGACACCCATCAGAAATGCACACACACCTGAACAAGAATACCATTATGAGCACACGCACAGGCCAGACATATAATAGAGTATGTGTTTGGGATGCTCAGGTCATGGTTCCAGTGTCTGGACACATCCGGTGGAGCCTTGCATTATTCACCAGCTGCATGTACCCAAATTGTTATGGTATGTGCTATGCTACACAATATGATCCTGCGGAAACAGCTGCAGTAGGAACAGCATGGGGCAGAGCCACACAGCCCCACACCAATGGCAAGGCCTGTACAGGCACAGAGTGACTCAGAGGAGGAACAACCTGAGCCTGTCTCAGTAGGCAGAAGGAGGCATGCCCAGTATGCCCTGGTCTTGGCAAAGAGGCAACACATAGCATATGCACTGACACAGTAGGCACCCAGGGAATGACACCTTTCTCTGACTCGCACAGACAGTAAAAGGGATGCCAAACATGACACCACCTGTGCTCAACCATGTATAGGGAGTGTACTATGTGCATCCAACATAGGCAGCCCTCCAGCAACATCCTCAAGTCTGGCACACCCTCAAGGTAAGTCAATCAACCTACCAATTGCCAAATGGAGTATAATGTGTTGTTACCTGTAGCTATGGTATGGATGTGAGCATGCAAGGGAATTGGGTGGCTGAATGTTATGGCAGCAGACAGTAGACACCCATAGTGGCACCATGACATATGTAACACATACTGGAGTCACTATAGTAGCCATTTCTACACAGGGTGACAAAACCCACTGTAGGAAATGGGCTGAGTGACATGTGTGTCCATAAGACCCACACATGTCAGTCAGGAAGGTTCACATACCCAACAACAGTCTCAGCCAGCAGGACAGGTGTAGACAAACACAAACAAGTGCTGTACTATGGCCTCTCAATGAGCCCTATGGGTAACCCCTCCCCCAGGAAGTTGGATGTAAGTTGTGAAGGCTAGGAAGTCAGAAAATAATATGTAGGTAATTAAAGCCAAGATCTGTAGTACGCTGGTATGCCTCTAGCCAGCATGATAGGGAAGACTACAGACTGAAACGGAGTACCTGACATACCAGTACAGTCCTAGCAAATGTGTACATGTGTCAGGTGTGCCTCCCCCATCCTACATACACTTATAGTAACAGTCAGGTGTCCCCCCCACTCCTGTGTAGAAGTGTAGAAACAGTCAGGTGCCCCCCCCCACTATGCAGAAATGTATTAACAGTCAATGCCAAATGACTGATGGATACCCTGCAGACACAGCATGCTACCTGTCAGTGTACAACACAAAGGTCAGCACCACAGTACAAACTAGCTGGACTTGATCCACACATGCAATACAGATGGCCATACTGGGCATGCTCACACACTTAGAGGAATGAAGGCAATGTCAGTCAACAACATACTGAAAGGTCATACTCGGCAAGCTCAGACACAAACACATGAAGGTCATGTTTGCAAACACCAGTTGACAAGACATATCTGGCAGTCACAGTTCTCAGTGCAGACATGTCAGTATGCACCACTCCTGCCTTTCACACACAGTGGATAGGAATACAGACACACGTGTAAGGACAGCACACTGTAATAAGCCAAAGGTAGATGGACATAGATATGTGGAAGAGGGTGTCCATGATAAGGAGCCATCCGGGCCTGTCCCACCCAGCACACAGCCAAAGGGCCCCAGACACATACGGTGCAGATGTCACTCACTGCAGATACTAGCCACCAGTGTCTGTCAGCATGACAGACTATGTAGTGCACGTACCAGCTGTGCAACATGACTGCACACGGAAGTTGTCATCTAGTAGCTGTATACATGTACCTGTGATACATGACCCTGTGTGTGCCTGCATGTGGCATGTCAACCCCTACATGAATGGGTTATAGTACATGCACACACCGCCCTCCCCATAGCAGTATTATGACAAGCCTGCTGAGGTCATCCAAAGTGAAATACACCTTTGGGAGAGCTGTAGCTCAGTAATCTCCATGGCGCATCCCATAACTGTGTACTGCTGTAGTGATAAACTAGTTAAGTAGTAGTTCTAATCCCATACTTGGCAAGTGTGTGTTTGTGTGCATGTCTGTCTCTGACTGTGTAGAGAGAAATTCTTTTTCGGCTACTCACACTCTGTACAATTCATATACTCACCTTTGGCAAGGCTGGTGATGTCACTCACCAAGAAATACACCTCTGGGAAAGTCATAGCCCATTAATCTCCATAGCGCGTCCTGTAGCTGTGTACTGCTGTAGTGTGATAAAGTAGTTAGGTGTTCTAACTCCAGACTTGGCAATTGTGTGTGTGTGTGTGTGTGAGACTGAGTAGAGAGTAATACGTTTTAGGCTACTCACACTTTGTACAAATCATATACTCAACTTTGAGAAGGCTGCTGATGTCACTCACCTAGACATACACCTCTGGGAAGATTATAGCCTAGTAATCTCAGTAGTGCATCTAGTAACTGTGTACTGCTGTAATGTGATAAAGTAGTTACGTAGGTGTTTTAACCCCATACTTAGCAACTGTGTTAGTGTGTGAATGTGTGTATGTGTGTGTGTGTGTGTGTGTGTGTGTGTGTGTGTGTGTGTGTGTCTGACTGAGTAGACAGCAATACTTTTTGGCTACTCACACTTCGTACAAATCATATACTCAACTTTGACAAGGCTGCTGATGTCAGTCAACTAGAAATACACCTTTGGGTAAGTCATAAGCCAGTAATTTCCATAACGCATCCTGTAACTGTGTACTGCTGTAGTGTGATAAAATAGTTAGGTAGGTGTTCTAACCCCAGACGTGGAAACTGTGTGTGTGTGTGTCTGTGTTTGTGTGTGAATCTGTGTGTGTGTGTGTCTGACTGAGTAGAGAGCAATGCTTTTTAGGCTACTCACACTCCTTACAATTCATATACTCAACTTTGGCAAGGCTGCTGATGTCACCGACCTAGAAATACACCTCTGTGAATCTTGTAGCTGAGTAATCTTTGTAACACGTCCTGTAACTGCATACTGCTGTAGTGTGACTTAGAACTGTGGTAGGGTTCCATCTTCACCGATGGCAGTTCTGGATGTTTTGTGTGTTTCAATGTCTGTATATGGAGCAATGCATTATAGGCTACTCACTCGCAATACATTACAAATGCCCTACTTTGGCAATCCTGCTGTCATTCATTGTGAAATACAACACTGTGGAAAAAGTCCTGCAGTAATCCCTGTGGTGTGACCTATAACTGCTTCATGCTGTAGTGTGATATAGGCCTTGGTCAGGGTTGCAATACTCACACATGTCGGTTGAGAATGTTTTGTGTGTGTCTCACTGTCTGTGTAGGGAGAAATGTGTTTTAGGCTAGTCACTCACAGTACAGTTGAAATGCCCTTTTTCAGTAATCCTCCTGATGTCATTCATTGTGAAATACACCTTTGGGGAAAAAGTACTTCAGTAATGTCCATGGCACGTACTATAACTGCATAGTGCTGTAGTGTAAATAAACTAATTAGGTAGGGGTTCATCTCCCAGACATGATAGGTGTGTGTGTGTGCGTGTGTGTGTGTGTGTGTGTGTGTGTGTGTGTGTGTGTGTGTGTGTGTGTGTGTGTGTATCTGTGTGTGTGTGTGTGTGTGTGTGTGTGTGTGTGTGTGTGTGTGTGTGTGTGTGTGTGTGTGTGTGTGTGTGTGTGTGTTTTAATGCATATCCTGTGTAGAGGTGGTTGTGAATGTGGGCAATGTGAAGGAGGTTTTGCTTATTTCTTTAACAGTGGCCCTGCTTTCTATCACAATGTCAACCATAGAGGGATAACAAATGTAAATTAGCTGAGAGGCTGGGGTGCAAAGCCATACCCATACATGTGACATCAAGGCCAGCCAATCACAGTTAGCAACCCCACTATTACCCAGAGCACACACTCAACCCATGTGTCATATGCACCCACATGCCAAGGCAACAGCCAATATGTAGGTAGTACACTGCATATTGGCCATTGATAGTAACTATGCAGTGAAGCAGTGGGCTACAGAGGGTGTGTCACCCTGCCCATCTGTCCAATATGCACGTACATGCAGACAGTGCACCTCCATCATGTTCCCCAATGCACACCTGCACCACCTATTGTGCCTTCACATGTGACTCACAACAGACATACCATGCCTGACAACGTGCCCTGTGGACAAATGACACTGACATCAGGGAATGCTGTTAGCATGCTATCAATGTAGGTGCAGGGTAAACCTGCTGCCCATTACTAATTCTTGCCACAGGTGTGCAAGACTGGCACATCTGATAATAATCTGTGTTCACAACTTGAGCCAGACACCCCTGGTACAGTAGCACATGTCACTGTGCATGCATGTGGGAGGTGTGCACATCACAGACACCATCCATGTCATAGACTAAGGAACACATACATGGCAAGTGATACACAGCATTGGCCACACACAATAGTCACCCAGATGACTGGATGGGGGATGCAATACCCACCTGTGTGGGTAAATGCAAAAACTACAGGCCTGAGCCACAATGCAGACCATTGTCATGTGGCCTGATGCCAAGGTATGCCCATCTCCTACCCTTGTACAGCCTGCTGGCACAGTTGACCACCACACACCCATGCAGACATGCATCCATGCATGACAGACCTGGCACCCTGTGTGATCGTGTGTGTGTTGTATGGTGCATATGTCCACATCCACACTCACTAAAACCCCCTAGGGCATACTGAAGCATGCTGTCTGATGTCTGACACCTCGTCATATTCTTTGCCCATAAGACCTCCATATAACCCCGTGTGGTGCATGTGACACCTGCACATTGATGTGCTGTGGCAATCCCACTAGTGATGAGTTGCACTCCTGGCCTTGTCAAGTGTGTCAATGTGTGTGTGTCCCTGTGTGAGTGTGCCTCTGTTGATGCTGGCACCTGTTCATGCAGACAGGCACATTTACGTCACCTACCATAGATCTACTGTATCCCTGTTGCAGATGTCACTCACCATCACATATATGTTCTGAGTGCTCCACAGCAGGTAACCCATGTGGCGCATCCAATAACTGCATCAAACTGTGATAGCACTACATAGTTGTTGGGGGTTTGATACAATGTGCTGGTAGGTGTGTGACACAAACATTCTTCAGTTTTACTCTCCCACTCCTCTCTGACATGTAGATGCCTTTGTCTGTCTCCCCCACTCCCTCTCTGGTGGATGTGGGGACCCACACCTGCCTTGCTTAGGCAGCAGCATGTGTATTTTACGTGGTGCTTATGATCAGCTGATGGCCTCTGCATGAATTGCAGCCCTCCCCTAGCTGATTGCATGTGGAAGAGCTGTGGTAACAATCCCATAGCAAATTGCATGGAAACACACTCCAATATCTAGGAACATCATGGTGGTGTTGGGCTTTTGCAGTCACTGTGAGCAGGAACTAGATCTGTTGTTTGGCAAACAGCATCTCAGATGGCTTGGGGATTTACCTCTAACAACATACACTGTGAAAAGAGTGCATCAAACAGGAGGGGGATGTGTCTGAGCTGACTACAGACTGTAAGTGCTGCTATACTGCATTTGGAGTAATGTTGGTTTAACAGTGTTTGTCTGGATATGCCTGTCGTACATGTCGCAATACCTCCCATGTCAGTTCCATGTATATGAGGAATTCCCATCTGCAGGGTCATCTGCAGACTGGGCAGTGTTGTGCCTATGGTTTCATGTGTTAGCCACAGTGCATCTATCTGTGGAATGCAGAAGGTAGTGTGAGGATTGTAGTCTGTAGATGGTGAAGGCCGTGACAGTTACTGACTTCATATCCCTCATAGGACATATGTTGCAACAAACCCCGTTACAATGGAAAATATATGAGGTTATCACAGCAACATGTCTATACTGGCCTGTGTATGTGCTGTCAGCCAGACCTCTGTCAACCTTTGTACATATGGCATGCATGAAGTGGTGCATATGTGCTGTACACCATAAATACTGTCATCATATCTGATGACAAGTCAGTAATATATCAGATTGCTACACATGTCATGTACAGTAGAGGTTATATTTCACGTCATAAGCTGGACATTCTGTGGATATTTGTACAGTACTGAGGTCTGTGTAGTGATGGTGAATGTTGGCAGTGTGTGTATTGTTAATATGTACTTTAACCTGTGTACAGACTGTGGTAGATGTCATTGTTCTAGCTCCCCTTCTAGCAGATGTTACATGTTGCCCCACTGTATGGTACTGTTTTGCCGTACATGTTTGTAGGGCTGTACACACACATGTCCCATACCTCAGACAGCCATCAGACCAAACTGTGTAGCAGCCCAGTATATGTAGGGTCATTCTGTGAGTGGCACATATGAGGATGGTGTAGAACAGATAGTCCATATACTGTAATATTATGCTAGCTTACCATATGTGGCTGTGGTTGTGTTCACATTGGTTGTGGTTATGCACTGTCACACAGCTGTTGAGCCTGCTATATATATATGCAGGTACATATGCATTCCCCCATAAGAGATGTAGGCCAGTGTCGAGCCAGTCTGCCTGTAGCCTGCACAGTGCATTTTCACATGCCTAGCAGCTTAGTGTAGTTAACCAGTGGGATGTTATGTGCAGATACTTGCAAGATGTGCTGCTGTTGGGCCTCCCTTAAATGTCATGTATGTCAGACAGAGCAGTGGGATGCTGTACAAATGTATGTCAATATCTATGGGGTAGTATGTGTCCATGGCACCCCTGTACCAGCAGTCATTATGTGGCAGGCCAGACAGGAGTGTGTGAATCCAACACCTATGGTGCCAAACATATACCAAACTTTATGTGTTATACTCATCTACATGGCTGTCTACATCCATATTGTCAGGCCTGGTACACATGAGGTGCACTAAGGGATTATGTGTATACCTCTGGACTGTACAGGGTGTGTCCGAAGTTCCACATATAGTGGCCAATATCTCTGCTGCACTCCACAGGGGCATTACATGCTAGCAGCGGTACTTTACAATGATGTCCTTAGGATGTCTGTCTGTAGCCAATGGCACACATGTTATAAGCAGATGTCAGCATCCACACACACCATGTCTGTGAAGATAATCCCAATGACAGTAGCAGCAGTCTAGTAATATACCTGCTATACATACCTGTCAGACCCTTGCATTACGACTTTGGGACTGTAGGGGATGAGGTACAGC
>NC_056743.1:1686990878-1687075878 GCF_019279795.1 Protopterus annectens
GCACATGCCTATTTAGATCTTAGCAGGCTTTTTCACACCATCCTACATGTAGGAGTGTGTGCAGTTCTTAAAGGTTCTACCTCTGTTCACAGAATATGTATCCACCAGGACAGCTTGGAAAATGCCAACATTCAACAGGTGCCATCCCATGGACATACAGTCCTTCAGAGGTCATAGATGTGTTAATGCCCTCCTCCACACTGTAGAGGTGTGCAGCACTACTGCAGTTGCTATAACTCACTGAGTGTGGCTGTTGTGGACACATCCACCATTATTCCAATTAGTGTTGCATCTATTTCCCCACATAGCTGTCTGTAATACTGTACAGTGTAGGTAATCAGGTTGTTAGTTGTTTCCACCATTCACAGTAGTTGAGCGCCTCACGCCTTGCTAAGGGTAGGGCTATGCCACCGGCATTGGCACACACTTTACTCAGGTGAGGATCACAGTAGAGTGGGGAGAGGGACATACACCCTGTTTTAGCATGTTCAATGCCATTCACATTACAGACTGCATATATAGCAGTGTGTGGTTGTGCCTATCCTGTCTTGGTGGGATTACATGTGCAACAGATGTGTTACTTGCACAGGGACATACCTCCATGTGTACAGTCTTGTACCTGTACTGCATCCAAACCAAAGGCTCTGTGTGTTGTACCCAGACATGGCATGTGTACCACCCACTACACTTACTGGTATCCATTGTAGAAGGTCTGCTGACACCACTACACCCATCAGCCATGTGGCACATGGACAAATACAACACAATCAGAATAGATAATGGTGACAACAATGCATCATGGCTGCACAGCTACACCTTCCAAGATGTTAGTATTTCACTTTACTGCTGACAACATGCTACACATCATTCCATCGCTACACTGTTGTACAGTCACCCTGTGCATCAGCACCATGTTAGCCTGTCCCTGCATTGATGTTACAGATGTCAGGGAGTGGCACAGGTATCATCATATACACATGGTGTGTTGTTGGTTTGCCAGAGGCCTAGGCTGAGCCATACAATTGACATGTGTGTGTGTGTGTGTGTGTGTGTGTGTGTGTGTGTGTGTGTGTGTGTGTGTGTGTGTGTGTGTGTGTGTGTGTGTGTGTGTGCTTGTGTGTGTGTGAGGGAGCTGAGTACTGTTATGGGCCACTGGTGATGTCGTGTATGCAGGTATGTGGTTGCCCTAGATTTGTTGTTTATGTGTGTGTGTCTGCATTCACACATTTCCTCCATGTGGCTGCCCTATACAGGGAATTGTGAGAGAGCTGCAGACTGTACCTGGCAGGGTTTGCTGTTCACCATCTCCGGCCATGGACATGGGACCCGTGCCTGGCAGGGGTGCTACAGGCAGTATCAGGTACAAAGCCAGATCAAGTACTGTCCACCGAGGTTGACAGACATCCACTGGATCCAGGTCCCTCCTGGAACTAGCCAGGGCCACGTGCATGTGGTCTGCTATGATGCCCTGTCGACAGCACCCCCCACAGTGCTGGGGCTGGTACAGCCAATACAGGAGCGGATGTGACTGGTGGGATGTCCACGGCGACCTCCAGCTGCTGGTATTGCTGGAATACGTCCATGTGGCCGTTGCAACCGTCCCGCCTTGTCCTGATGCATGGACATGATATTGTGGATGAGATCCAATGTCTCACCCCACCATCTATCCATGACCTCGGTGTAATTACGGAAGGCACCTGCTAGGTCATGGATGCTGTCAGTTACAGAGGTGTGATGAGCCCTCTGCACCCTTAGACCCTGCCTGGTGTACCATTCCATTCGTGCCTGTGCCTCCCTGATGGCCTGGAACATGTATATGGTTGATATAGATGTGGCACTTTTGACAGGGGCATAATGACCAGCAGTGCTCCGACGAGCACCCCTGAACATCTGCCTATGTGATACCCCGCTAGACATCTGGCTATGGCTGCTGTGTCCTGACACACTTGCCATAGTTACCACACTGTCCTGGCCAATGCCAACCGGAGACGGTCCCTCAACTAAGGCAAACAGTGATGAGGTATTTAGAAGCAGTGTGACTGTGTGCGTGGATGGGGTGGATACGTGTGGGATGTCAATTGTTGTCAAAGTGTAAGCTCCTGACGGCCCTTCCGATGCCTCAACACACCTATCCTCATGGTCACTGCCTGTATCAGTGACATCAGATTCCCTGCGGGGGGCAGCCCCACCTTGCCACCTGTGAGGGAAAAACAGGGAACAAACTGTAAGACCTGTACATCACCACTAAACAGTACATACATACACACACACACACACACACACACACACACACACACACACACACACGTGTGTGTGTGTGCAGACATGGCCACAGACATACACACATGCAGTTGACATACATGGCAACCCATACACTCCACCAGACAGCACCTACAGAAGCTCCCGCACCCCAATAACACACACAACAGTAGATGATGGTGCAGTACAGTATTACTCACAAACCTGTAATAACACACATGTCAGCATGCAGGACATGGGGCGCTCAACAGCATGCAGTGCAACTGTAGTCAATCCCTGTTACCAACATTATACATGGCTGTGATGCATGGCTTCTGTTAGTAGGTGATGGCCCTACCCCTGCTACTCAGTGCACCCATGTCCACAGCATTGCTGTGCATCTGTTCAGCACCATGGCATGTACTGTGCACCATACCTCACAGGTGTACACACCATTGCAGGATGTGTATCTGTGTGTCAGTTGTGTTTCTGCTGCTGCTCACAGCCTCTGTGTGTTTCTGGATTACATGTGGACACATGTATTTAGTGAATGCTTGATATGTATTCACATATGTCATCATCAGTGGTGCATGTATGAGTGATAAACTACCATTAGACTGACCACAAACACAATGTACTGTACCTATGGTGAGTGTAGAGACCATTATTCACCATTATTGAGACCTGGCTGTTGTTGCCTGTGGTACACATAGGTTCATAGGTGAGTACTGGTCTATTGGTCCTGGAACCTACATAAGCCTAGCCACAGGGGTTCTCAGCCATGCTCCACCAACTAATGTTATTTCCCCTGTGCCCCTGTCAGGCTGTGGCACAGACATATTACCCAGGGTGAATTCCCCATTTCCTATCCAGTTGTCAAGTGTTTTTGTAAAGAGGGACAATGAGTAGCATTGCCTGACATGTATGGGTAGTCTGTTCCAGAATGTGGAAATTCCCCAAGACAAGGCTCTATCCCTCCAGAATGTTCTGTGTAATGTGTTGATGAGGTTTAGGACCTCTGTGTATGACATAGCTGTGTATTGTATGTTGGGCAGATGTCAGCTGTGCCTGGGCCATATGCACTGGAGTGTAGCCGCAGTTGTCTGAGATGTACTGTGTAATACATGTGTTTGAGGCTGGTAATCCCATTAGTGAGGTGTGTGCTCTGTCAGTGCACATGCACGTCATGCATTATGGGTAGGAGTGTTAGATGTGTACATGGCCTACACCTTAACTATGACATGCACAGTGGATTGCTAAGCATAACCTTAAACCATACTCACCGGCATCCGGCCGCTGCCTTGCTGGTATCCCAGAGGTACCTACATTGAGATGAGCTAAAGTCGATGTCAGTAGCCACAGCTGTGGCATTGCTACAAGGTGACTGCAATATTACAGTACAATAACAGCTGTAGTCCGCAATACTACAGATTATGCATTACTGCTTATCAGTACTACACAGCAACAGACCCCACATCTCACATATGCATGATCTACTTGTACAGATGCATAACACTACAGTAGTCTACTGATATGCCCTGGAACCTTACCTGCATGCTCCATGTCTGGTGTGTGTGTAGCACCCACCTCCATGACTGTATAAGTCTGTAGCTCTTGTGGGTGGGTAGCTGCTACCAGGCTCATGAGCAGCTCCTCCACTATGGTGGGGTGGGATGGATGTTATGCCCCCCGTTGCAAGGTGGTCACCCCACATGACAGCGGCACGGTGACGTACATGGCAGAGCAGGTCACTACAATGGTAGCGGACCTGCTCATATGTACGGCTGTGCATCCCCACCTCATTCACCCTGTGGACCACATCATTCCACATGGCTGTTCGCTCCTGCTGGTCCTGGCTTGTCAGTGAGAACAACAGCTGGTAGTTCTGGATGATGCTGGTGATTATAATTTCATCCTCAGCGGCACTGTAGGCAGGATTCCTCGTGTGCACCATACTCCCTGAAAGACATAATGATGGAAATATGTCTGAGCAACTCATATGGCAAGTTTACCATAATACAATACACATATCAGTCTCCCACCGCCATATCAGCTCCAACTTAACGTTCATACAACGCTAGTGGTATGTCTCCGGTATATGTACCATTGGGTTATGTATTGTACAACATTTTCTGCTATGTGTTTATAGACATGCTCCCTGTGGGGACACTAGAGCTGCTGGGCTGTTACAAAGTATTTCACCTGCATGCCATTGTCACTGCCACTATGTTTCCACATATGCATGTGGTATGGCTGCTATGTGATTGCTACACATCTGCCATTCTGTGATATTGGCGATATCTATGCATGCTGTTGGACATGTTCTGGGATTGTTTGGACTATTACAACCCACATATGTTCCATGACAGTTACACACCAGTATGTTTAGAGGTTATTTGCCAGCAAGAACACCACTCCCACCTAATGTGCACATTACCAGTCCACATCACATCCGTGACCCACCATGGAACCTCATTATCTACTGTTCCATCACTACCTTCATGTGGAACCACCTCAGGGGATGGTGTCCCCCCCCATGGAGCACACACAGACATATGTCTGTCACCAGTTAGGTCCAGGGTCTTGTGCATAGGGAGCTCCACAAAGACACGGGGTATGTACTACATCACCTGGAGACATGCAGTACACATACACAAGGTTCGACATGCATGTTCCTCCTGCCCAGCCCACAGCCCAGGAACCTTTATGTCCATGTAGATGCTGTTGTGACTGTTTATGTGTGGGCACCATGCCCCTTTTGCTCCCATGTGGGGCTTCAATGCCCTCCACATTCTAAATGTAACTACCCATCCACAGTGTTTAACCAACACATGTGTCATACACCAGCCCTGTATGCTGTCTTATTTGTCACCCAACAAACCTACATACTAAGATGTGCCTAATACCCTTCACCAACATATATATCCCACCTTCTCAAACAATTGCAGTGTTCCCAACATGGGTTACGCACCACATTCCACACTCCATCTTGCAGCCATGTACTGGTATGTAGGTATGTTGTATATTGATGTGTGATGTTCTCTCACACATGTCATGGCAGGGGACATGTATTGACATATACATATATAATACATATATATGTATATATATATATATATATATATATATATATATATATATATATATATATATATATATATATATATATATATATATATATATATATATATATATATATATATATGTATATATATATGTATATATATGTATATATATATATATATATATATATATATATATATATATATATATATATATATATATATATATATATATATATGTAGACATTGTAGACATACACCCACACACACTCATACACAATATTTTTATATATATATATATATATATATATATATATATATATATATATATGTATGAATATATACTTATGTGCATATATGTGTAGATATCATTATGTGTTGTTTATATACCTATATAAATGTATAACTGTCAGAAATTCTGTAGACATACACAGCTGTGAATATGTATCACACATATATCTATCTGTATGTGAGGTGCATACCACCATCTGGACCACACTCATGTAACTCTCTTTACTTCACAGCTGAACTGTTCTGCCTTGCTGCAACACAGACAGGTGTCACATGTGAACACAGACTAACATTACGGGGGTATATATGGTGACAAACTGTAGATAAGCATATTATACTGCTATGGCAGTTAGGCATGCTATGCTACACTTTAACTTGACTGTCCTGCAGGTGGTGTAGTCTCTCACCCATGTGTCTATCATGGCAGTATTAATACCCCCACCAGCCGTTGGCCACAGTAATTTACAGAACACAGATATCATGGGTCACATCTTTGCCATTCACTGTTGATCTGCACATTTGACAGGTATGTCCCACTGCCCACAGGGACTGACACTACTGTCCAGTGCAGTTGTTGAGCAGAGCATCATTACAGGAACAAATACTGATGGCACATATGCATCCATTCACATTATACAACCTATTATTCTATGCCATATACTACATGCGAGTAAATGCATATCTGTTTCACATACCTGTTATGTTTTTTCCACTGTAACACAACCCTGAGCTTTGTGACCTTTCCTGAAGTTTATTTTTTTTCTCTCTCTCTCTCAGTCTCTCCAGTAGAGTGATTGAGCTGGTTTGAATAGATTGCAGCATGCTTTTATTGGTATTGCACATGATCAGGTGGTGGCCTCTGCACCAGTCAGTGTCCACCAGTTGCTAATTGCATGCAGCCTGCTGTGTAGTACTTCAGATAACCACTGTCATGGCAACCTTGTACTTTAAATTGCTGCCTTCTGTGGGCGTTGTCCCTTCACCTTTCCAGTATGGATGGCATCCTTCCTGTGTGCAGACATCAGTGTTACAGACAGCAGGTAGCAATACCTCTTACAGCAGAACCTGCAGACACAGACCAAATCCACGTTTGGGTAAGGTTCCAGACCTACAGACAGCATGAGTAGTGTTGTGTGCATTGTATCTTGCTGTTCTTACAGGGTTTCTGTGTACATGGTGCTTTTTCATGGAATGTTGTCTGTCTGCATAGATGTCAACTGTGGGCCTATCCATATGATACCAGGGGGATTGGCTGTTAGGTATTGTCCCAGATATAACTGTGGCATCCTGTCTGTTGAGTGCAATCAGTACATGGCTCAATCAATTTGTATTTCAATGTCGTATTCCTGCATAAGGGTATGCTGCAACAAATCCTGTAACACCAGCAATTTCCAAGGTGTGTAACAGCAAATATGCAAATATGGCCCTATGTTCCTGCCTCTGTCCTCCACATATATGCCAGTCTTTGTCCTGCTGTGATACAAGAAGGCTTGTTAGGTAATGGCCTACCACTATTTACCACTAGCATTACTGCTATCATCCCAGTCATGTCATGGACTCCCAAACCAACTGTTGGGCCAAGTCCATATATATTGGGGCAACAGCTGGAGAACACATATGTGCCCTTGTACATTTCAGAGGTAAGTGTGTGGTACACAGTGCTCCTTGCCCTTGTACAGCCTTTTTGGGGGGGAGTTCTATGCCATTAACCTAGGCTATGACACCTTTTCAGGGATATAACTGTTAAGACAAGGGTCATTCAGTGTGATAGTGAGATATTAGGTTAAGCAATGTTATGTGCAATATACTGTGACATTAACACAAGTGCTACTTTTCCCCCTAGGGCTTGACTACAGGGTGTAATTGGAGGCTGCTGAACTAGATCTGTAATTGTTGATTGTTACGTATCCTGAAGGCAAATCCTGTTTCTACTGCTGTACTAATTGAAGGCCTTGGCCTGGAAATCATAGTATGGTATATATACACATCGCTTGCATCTACTGTTTTTTGTGAGCCTTGCATTCATCACTGATTACATATTTCAAATCTTATGTGGTGTAAGTACTGGCATACATTATTGTATAGTACACGAATAAAGGTTATCTGTGTATGCATACCTGTGTGTCGTGTCATGTCCTTTGAATTGTGGGTTGGTATATGTTTAATGTCATTTTTCTCATTTGTGGGAATGGTTGCCACACTACACATTTCACAGGTAGCAGTTAAAAGGTTTGTGACTGAAGGATATACTTTGCACCCAACACTTCCACACTACTTCTACATATGTATGGCTACTGATACCTTTTCTGTGTGTATATGTGTATGTACCTATATATATGTGTATATATATATATATATATATATATATATATATATATATATATATATATATATATATATATATATATATATATATATATATATATATATATATATGTGTGTGTGTGTGTGTGTGTGTGTGTGTGTGTGTGTATACATATATATATATATATATATATATATATATATATATATATATATATATATATAGATAGATATACATACATATGAACATATGTGTGTATCTATATACAATTGATGTTATATGATTATTTGTGAGTCATACATTAATATATATATATACATATAGCTATCTGTCTACATTTACAGATATATATCTGTCCATATGTCCATACATGTTCGGCTCATATTTTGGCCTGTTCCTCATTCACTTGGCAATTGTCATGGATGATCGCAGCACTGAAGTCAGTAGCTAGTGCCAGCACTTTTGTGTTTCAGACTTCATCTCCTTCTACATATATGTTCTAATACATATAACTGTGTAACTAGCAACATTTTAAGTGCATTAGAGCAGTAGCTGACATATATCCCTATTTGTACCCACAGTGTGGCATACTTTGTCCTGACTTCTTGCATTAACAGGTTGTGTGGTATGATATTAATACATTTCCTGTACTGTAGACTGATTGTGCTGCATGATATGTTTGTGAAAACTTCAGGTTGTGTGTATCTGCCATGGTTTAGTGGTAAATCACTTTGTGTATGGATTGGCTACATAGTGAGTAAGGCACTTTTAAGCAGTTGTAAGCAGGTTTGTTTGCGCTACAGTGAGCACTGCCAACCTCTGCTTATGTTTTCTTACAGTAAGTTAGCTTCATATTTCTCAACCTGTATAGGCATAGCTTACCCCCACACAAACCTGTGCCAGCCTGCTTACCGCTGCTTAACAGTGCTTACTGCCACTTACCCCCGCTCTAATTCCTTTAAAAGAAAAGTAAAAGGGGTTGATAGGAAAGTGGTGAAAAATGGGGCACAAAGAGGGAAAGACAGTAGGGAAAATAGCTAGGCATGTTTATGAAGGGTATAGGAAAGGTCCATAGCTGTCCATTTCATCTACAGCAACAGCTGTGTGTATACACTATATTTGCAGGTACATTTGGACCCTCAAACCCCTGGGAGAGGGGTGAGGACAACATATATTCATTGTGATGCCAATTAGACCAGATTACATGTGTCCAGTGGACACATGTGCGAAATGGACAGCTATGTATGGGGTTTTGTGGGAACAGATTGCCCTTTTTTTTTCAGGTGAGAGTGGGATGTTGGGGAGGGGCAGTATGTATATTTGGGGAGGTAGGTTGGGTAGGTTAGCAAACAAGACACACAAGATGCATACAGGGCCAGTATATGACACATGTGGGGGGTAAACACCTTGGACGAGGAGGGGTGTTTGGAAGTCACAAGCCCATGAGCCCTCAACTGAAAACAGTGGGACTAACGTCCCCACCCATGGGCAGTCATCACTGCACCTTCATGGCCCCGAAGGTGGCTGTGCTGGGGGCTGTGTAGGAGGGGCAGGCTCACTCTCTAATAGCACCACTTGGCCCTCAAGCTGGCATAGCGACTCTCGATACTCCAGATCAAGCTCCATACAAACCAAGGCCTGGACCTATTGATGAGTGACAGGTTTCCCTCCGTGCCCACTCTGAGGGGGGGGGGTGAGTCTCATTCCCTGCAGCCATTCCACCTGAAGGTGGTGCACAGCCCACATAGGAGGAGGTCCCAGGCTGGGCTCCAGATGTGCTGGTGCCAGTGCCATGACCAGCTGAGGTGGGACAGGTGGGTCCACTGGGACCAGCCTTCCCACACAAGCTGTGTTTTCACAGGTATATGACAGTTATGGGTTAGTAACAGTCAACAGCATTCAGTATTAGTTATAACAGCATGCATAGGTATTCCCATTAACCCAACACACCAGATTTAACACAGTTACAGAGGAAGCAGAACACATGCATATATGGAACAACAGTGGCCATTATAGGAGCACGCAGGTTTCATTGATGGCAACAGGCCACCAATATGGGTGTATTTTAACATGGCACATGCATAGAAACAATTGTGAATATTTATAAACCATTAGGATATATGTCCCAACAAAAGTTTGGAGTGTACACATACCAGATGAGGAGTGTCATTGGGTTATTATGCACATATGGCAGGGGTGAGAGAGAGAGTTCAATTATCAACTAATATATCTTTGTAGTTTTCACAACATTCTTATTCACTGCAGTGGTATTTCCCTTACATATATTACTACACTACACAATGGCCTTATATTGTACACTGGTATGATTATAAATTATTATATACGTGTCCTGTGTCTTACATACAGGCATGACAGGCTGCAGGTGTTAATGCAACATATGTTGAGAATTGCTATCATAAACTTTGGGTGAGGTGCTAGAATGACAGGTTTGTTGCCATATACATTCTCTGACTATGTACACATTTGACTATCAGTAATATGTCATTGACAGCTGTCTACATTTCTTGGATAATCACAATGGGTTTTCAGGGGAACAGGGTGCCAAGCTGGTGATATGGGCCATTTATCTGGACCTGTTGGGCAGATTGGAACCATTGTGGGGTATGCATATGCATACAACTTACAATTTGAACATTCTAGCAAATTCTGTACTGTTGTTGGGTGTAATTATGCATACAGCTTTCTATCTGAACATTGTATCAAAATTTGTACAGTTGTGGGGTATGGTTATGCATACAACTTAGTAGCACTCCCAGGATTCAAACCCCCACTGTGTGTGACAAAATATTATAGCTAACATCACAGTACACTGTGCTATCAGGGAACTGATGTAAAGCTTTCAACTGTTTTCTATCTAAGTCTCCCTAACTTGTACAATATGACTGATCTCTTGGCACTTCCAACATTGTTATGCAGGACTTCATACCCATTTTATCTGCATACCATGGTGTGGGTGACACTGCTTAAGATACAACAGTACTATTTATAGTATGGAACAGATCACCAACATATGAGAGAAGAGTAAACAGAAGCACTCCAGGGGTTATACCTTTATTCACAGACTATTACACATTTACTTATACTGGTACAACACTTTCTAAAGGCTCTTATATTTATTTGTTATGACAGTACATGGAGACTGATTACTAACCTGCTTCATGACGCAGCCTTTGCAGCCTAACATCATGGGGTATAAATACAGCCATTTTCCCACACTTCCCCATGATTGGCCAGTTTAGAAAAGGCTAAGCTATGGGCAGACCTGCTTACATAAGGTTGGCACTGCTTGAAGAAGTATACCACTGGGAAGATTGATTTGGCTCCCCTACACATTGCTTACACTTACTAACTTGATCTGTGCTGTGGTTAGCATTACTTAATAGTTAATTTGCACTATATTTGCCATTTGGCAATGACTTATTCTTCATTACAGGTTATATATGTGTCTGGTACCCGTGATTCATGTGTACATACACTGTATGGGGACCTGGGGACTTCTACACTTTATTACAAGAACACCTCAAATCTATGCTTACTGCAGTACTCCAGTTCATATATTTATGTTCTGTGGCAGGTTATACAACATCACACTGTACATAGATTCAGTTTGCCTGTTTGGTTTGATGTTCCTGTGGTGAGGATTAGTTTGCTGATACCTCATTTATATCTGTTGCTATGATTACTTAGTGGTTAACTACTGTGACTATAGTATGCAGACTCCTGAGTTTGAGCATTGCAAATGCAGTTTAATTTGTTGCTGGGCAGAACATGGGCCGTTGGATACAGAGTGATTAAGGCAAGCAGTTGTAAGCGGGTTTGCATGGTTTGCCCGACGGTAAGCACTGCTAACCTCTGGTTAAAGTTTCTTACACTCAGTTAGCTTCTACTTTGCTTAATCTGTGTAGGCAATGCTTACCCCATGCAAACGCACCTAAACACGCTTACTACAGCGTATTTGTGCTTAAACCTGCTTACTAGTGCCTTATTCATTATGACACTGACACTTCACATGTGCATTTAATGCAGTACTTCAGTTCACATTTAAATGTTATTATGTAGATTATACGGAAAAAAGATGTAAAATATGTTCATATACAGATTTCACATGGAAAATGATATGTGCTGCAGTGGGACTCGAAATGGGAATGCATGTTCATTAGGCAGGTGCGCTAACCACTACACTATTGCTGGGCTGCTTCATTTGCATATATATTCCATGTTATCCTCTTCAGCCTTTTCAGTTGCTTTAACCATAGCTAAGCGATGGGCACACCTGCACACCTATGGTTAGCTGTACTCAGGGTTTTAAAAAATAAAATGAAAGGGTCTCTTCATTTTATTTAAATGTACTATTGCTGTTGAACACACGGGGACTGTTGGTGGGGATATGCGGACACCTATGAGCAGTCTCGCTCATTTATTTACACTTCCTTCTGTTCTACTTTACAGGGGTGTGTTTATTCTGAGAGCTCTGCTCTCAGACATGCCCCCTGCACTTGTCCACGCTCTGTGTAGGATTTTGAGCTCAGGCACCACACCTTCATTAATATGCATGGCGTGCTGTCATCCTCCTCTTAAACTGCTGCTTCCATGCAGAACTAGATTAGCCCTGCAGGGAAGTTTAGTAAATCCGGGGCAATATCTTTCACATAGAAAACTCTTCATTTTCTTCAGTAAATTCATTCATGAAAGGTATTTTCATCTTCCTAGACTTATGTGACATTAATACTAACACACTTATGGACTTTGCACAGGTTCAAGTAAAATTCTGTGGAGAGCAAGTACCTTTGTGGCAGTTTCTAAAAGTGACATTTTTTGCAGACTAAGCTTACATTAGATTAGTTCAGGTAATGAGAAAGCCTGCTCCTTCACTTTTATACAGGATTAAATTGTACTATTGCAAATCAAAAGTTATGAATTATAATCCATGAGGACATTTTGGATAAAGAAATATCTGTCTTAGATGAAATAACAGGAAAATAAAAGATGGAGCACAGGTCATAATCAAGTCATGAAAATGGATAGAAGTACTAAGATACATCACTTCCTGTTACTGACCCTCCCTCCATTATAGGCTACCTAACTCAAGCATCAATATGTGTAGTAACAAAAACGGTTGCATTTGGTGTAGTAGGCAGTCAAAAGCTCTTTTTTCACATGGAATAGTCCTGTCTGGCAATTCAGCGTCTATTGAAATTTGTAATTGATAAAATTAATTATTCAGGAACACAGTAACTTCAAACATGAAAGACTTTGACTTCTGGTTGTTAGAGTTACTGTCACTTACCCAAACAAAGTATGGATTTGGACTGAAATCAATGGGGTTTTTTTTGGCCAATAGTAAACTCATTTAAGACTACTGGCACCTCTTGGCATATGTCTAATTACATCCAACTGATGCCTCTAGGAATCTAATATTGTCAGCTCATATTTGCAGTAATATACCCAAAGTCATGCCAGATGCAACTTTTGAAAGATTTCATCTTAAACCTTACAGAATAACACATCTGCACTGATACTTGACTTTTGTCTAGTGGAGTTAAAGAGATATTAATTGTTCTTCATATACTACTTATTTATGTAGTGATAATGTTCATATTTCTTTAAATATTTTAACAACAGAGTGACAAAGACAGACCTGCTTATGTTCTTATGAAAGTTCAAAGCAAGATGAACAAAATGCAGCAGACAGAATATGTGTAGTATGAGTGGTCACTGAGATATTGTAAGCTGTTTAGAATATATTACAACATTAATATTTATTATGTTTTTTATGACTTGTAAAATCTAGTTTAAGACCTGGAATATAATGAAAACTACCATTTCAATGATTTGTTTGTGCTGAACAATTTGTCATGTATACTTTTTAATTAACCTTTTGATACCAGAAATATTAATATTTGGTTGAAATGTGAGGACATCATTTGATTTTGTCAAAAAGCTCAGAATGCAACCTTCCAGAGATCTCTTGGAGAGACTGTGTTGAATCTTGGAAACATATTACACCACTACTTTTCAATAATTATTTTCCAATTCAAGGAATAGGTGAAGTTGTAGAATAAATGTAATCTATTTTTCAGTTCCTCTGATGTAAAAAAATGGCAGCATTACACAATTTTCATTTGTTAATTTTATTTATTTCTTTGTAATCTTTTTTCTCACTTTATTTTTTCAAATGCTTAGTTTTTTAATATACTTTTTTGTTAGTTACCATTTTACTGAATAAATTATATTATTAATAACAGCATCCTATGGAAGTAGAATGCTGGTACTGCACTGTTCAACAAATGTTAAAATACAAGCACTTTCAAAAGTGTATTCACCAACTAAGCTTTCAGTTTTAAAATTCCCTCACAAAAGGAAAATCGAACATATGGACATGTGATTGTTTTTTGAGCAATGCACGGTCTCTCTGTAAAGCAGTAACACCACTATTTCCTCTCTCTGTCCATTAAACAAAGGTAACTCCTTGGCTGCCATCTTTCTCCCATCCTATTCTTCTTAACAATGAAGCCATTGTCACAGTTTATAAGGAAATACGACTAATTTATTACAATGTGCTAGAAAAACAGACACACATAGACATCATCAATAGACATACTAATAAATAACTGCATTCTAAGTCAATTTATTCAGTTTCAGGACAAAGGGAGAAACAAAAATAAACAGAAAAGCTCCTAGTCTCCCAGGAGCTGACTATAGACACGGTTATATTGTCAGCCTCCCATTTCCATTCACATTTTCTTTCATATCTTGATTGAACTAAATATGAAATCTTTGAGGGAAAATCTGTTCGTTAAGGTGCATGTTTGATGACAATTACATCTGTTACTACAGGGCACATTTAATTCAGTTAAAACTGTGTTCTTGCCTTTAGTACTTTATAAGCTAAGATACCTCCCTAGGCTTAATGACCTTAACTGACTATTAAAAATCCAAAGGTTTACTCTTAAATGCATATGGTATTCCAAATACCCCTAAGAAATATCAACCACCAGGTTTACACCAGTTAAAGCAGGTGGTTTGGGCTTTCTAAGCATGATTGCTTACTCTATGGCATTTACAGTATGTAGAGGCTGCCACAGGCAGAAAGACATAACCCTCCTTTACTGGGAGTGTCTGAAGGTAAACTGCTAGGTATCTCCACCCCCTCTAGCAACACACTGGTACCCCTAAAACTCTCCATCAGCATTTAAAGGGTTGGCACTGTATAAACTAAACCCATTAAACCTGCAAGATCTTTAGTAAAGTAGAGAAACTTTCCAATAAATGTGGAGGAGAAACCCCACTCTAGAGAAACCCAAAACCTGAAATAAAAGGCAGTTCAATACACTGCTATACTTGCAAAACTTACTATTAATGCAAACCTTTGGATCTTATTGCACAAGCCTGTAGCCATGTCCCTTATATAAAAAAATGCACTTGGTTATGGCAAGTATCAGCTATCACAGGATGATTCATTGTCTTGAAAAGGAAGTATCAAGAAAAAAACACTGCTTGAGCACAAGCACGTATCTTACTTAACTTTGACATTACGCAAACGAGGCCGCTATTTAAGGATGACCTGCCAACTGACAGCCATGGAGATGCTGATGTTTTGTGGGCCCCAATGTCATCTCTGGACAGAATCATGTTTTCCAGCAATAGAGCTCAAAATATTAATTGATTATTTATTTATTTGTTTATTTAATTAATTATTTACATTTGATTATCGGGAAAGGCTGAGTGGATAGGAGCCCGTTCTGAACAGAAAAGCTCCAAAGTATTACAGAACATTTTAAGAACAATAGTTTTACAATCTTCAAAAAATAATACAAAAACATCAAAAGTTTAACTAATTATACCAGAGTAGACATAATATGAAAAGATTGATTAAGAAAAGATTCAAGTTAATATCTGCAGAACTTTTAGCCTGTTATTGAGATATTAAAGGTACGTTGGATGACACAGTGGTGCAGAGGTAATGTTGTCACCTCACAGCAAGAGATTCTCTAGTTAGATTTTTGGCTAGAGTGCTTTCTGTGTGGAGTCTGCATGTCCTCCCTATGTTTGTGTGGGTTTTCTCTGGGTACTCTGGTTTCCTCCCACATTATAAAGGCATGCATCTGGAGTGTCTCTCCCTGGGCCACCGCTAAAAATTGGCTTTGTTCCAAGTTGGACTTTCCCAGTAAACAAATGTTAAATAAATAAATAAATACAATACAATACAAAACAAGAATTGCAACAAGAAGTGAGAGGAAAAGCAGACTTATAGTATACTCAATGAGAAAGCCAGGGGAGAGAAATTGATAGAAATAAGGAAGTGAGTGAAGACGGCAGATTAAGAAGATGTAAGGTATGAACAGGTGATTATTCACATTTAAGAATATAGTTGAATCTGGTGCTGAGCAAGATTCAATACAGATTTTGGTAAGGAAGTCCTTCAGAATGGTTTTGAAGGATGGGAGGTCAGGAACTGACCTGATGGAAAGAAGTAAGGAGTTCCAGGCCTTAACAACATGGTATTTGTATAGACAATGCACATCAGATTTGACAGGTAAATAGCAGATCTGATTACTACTTGGCATTATGTGTGGTTGCATTTTCTTACTGACTTTTTGGCTTTGTAAGTCCGTAGCATTATGGATCACATTGTTGTAATTGTGCACTGAATGTTAATTGAAGTTCTACTGTTCTGTTGTGTGAGCTGCAGTAAAATTATATATGTATCTAATATAAATACATATAGAAATGGTTCCACTTGAAACAATTGAATGTTCAGAACATCGAAGTTCTAATCATCGAGACCAGAACATCGATGTTCAGAACATCGAAGGTTCAAAGTAGAAGTGCCAGGTAAGTAAAACTGGTAAGTTTTGGGTGTATATGCAGGGCAGCAAGGTGCCCTGCATGTTGTGTGTGTGTGTGTGTGTGTGTGTGTGTGTGTGTGTGTGTGTGTGTGTGTGTGTGCGCCATCTGAGTGTTGGCATTGCAGGTAGGGTACGGGAAATATCCCGTTTAGCGCTACCGCATATAGCGGTAAATGGGAGATTTCTCTTACTCTACTGTAGTGCGATCTTGGCGTTGGAATATTAAAGTAGGGGGGTGTGGGAGGGCAGTGGGGGGTGCAGGGGAGCAAAGCCCTCCTGCATAAAATAGTTTTTGACTGTTTGTTTTTCTGTGGTTCACTTTGAACCTTTGATGTTCTGAACATCGATGTTCTGGTCTCGATGATTAGAACTTCGATGTTCTGAACATTCGATGGTTTCAAGTGGAACTATATATATATATATATATATATATATATATATATATATATATATATATATATATATATTTTATTTTTTATTTTTATTTTACATTTGTTGACCGGGCTAGTCCAGCTGGATATATGTCCATTTTCAGTAGAGGCCCAGGGAGAAAAGCTCCGCTTTTAAACTAGATAAAATCAAGACAATACAAAAGAAACACAATACAAAAAAAAGGATACATGTAATACGTAAAGTAAATAAAAATTTCTCCATCAGCTTAGGTTATATAGAAACTAAAAATAAACAGATTGTGAGAAGTAGGTTAATAAGGTAGAATGCAGTATTATGACCAAGAGAAAGGGATAGATCATTCAATATTAGTATATAGGGTAAGAATGTGTCTTTAAAAATGCTATAAAAAGGTTATAAAAGGTCAATAAAAAGGTAATGTAAGGTGTAAAACACAGGGTAGATGGTGAAATTTTAGAGGACAGGGAAGTAGTAGAAAATATCTGGAGGGTAAGTACAAGTGGAATTAATTATAGTCAAAGTGGAAGAAATAGAAAGGTTTGTGTATGAGGTGGGAAGATAAGAGTTCACAGAGGAATGAATAAGTAGTAAGGAGCATGCCCAGTGATAGCATGTTGGGAATAAGATACTAGGAAGGGCAAGAGTGAGGAATTGCTGTTATACTTCAAAGTGGGTAAGGAGGAGAGATATAGACAAGGTAATGGTGGGGGGGGGGGTTAGTCTGGGTTAGTACAAGGACAAAGCCATTGTGATTTTAAGTGAATTTTTAGTTGATTTTTAAAGAGAGGTAATGATGAAAGAGATGTAAGATTAGTGGGAAGTATGTTCCAAACCTTCCCCACAGAATTAGAGAAAAGAGAATCACCTGCCTTGTTGTGGGATTTCAGGGTGGTAACCAGTAGTTTATTTGCTGAGCGAAGGTTAGAAAGGTTTGTGTAGGGGGAGATAAGGCTACTGAGAATAGGAGTCTTACTAGGCTGATATAGTATTTTATGAGTAATGGAGAGTTGTTGAAATTTTAGCTGGTTATTTAGTTCAAGCCATCCTAGAAGTTTTAGGTTTAGACAGTGATGTGTTCTAAATGAGGACCCAGTAGCAAACCTGGCAATATTGTTATACGAAGTAGACAGTTTGTTTAGGTTGCTTTTGGAAAGATTCATATAAACTGGTGAGGCATAGAAGAGGGTGGAGATCAGATGGGTCTGAGCAATAGTAGTTCTGGCTTCTGCTGTAAGAAAAGGTTTTATTCTATATAAGGATCCAAGTTTTCTTTTTACAGTTTTGATGGTGGCATTAATATGAGCATCAAAGTTGAGGTTGTGGTCAATCAATACACCTAAGTGTTTTGTAGTTGGGTCAGGAGCTATGATTGTACCATCAATGGAGGTAATAGAGAAATCTAGTGGTGTGGATTTGTTAGTTGGAGTAAATAATAATAGCTTGGTTTTTTTGGCATTAAGGAGGAGATGATGTTGTTGGAACCAGTTTTCAACATGGTTGAATACTGATTGGGTGGTGGCCTGGAGTTCAGATAAGGTGGTTGCTTTACAAATCAAAGTGGAGTTGTCTGCGTATTGTATGCAGGTAGGTAGAGGTAGACTAGTAGAAAGGTCGCTAATGAATATGGAGAATACTAGAGGTCCCAGGATAGATCCCTGTGGGGCACCAAGGGTAACAGGGAGATGCTTGGATAGATTATTATCCCAAAGAACAGCTTGCTGTCTATTGTGCATATAGGACTTGAACCACTGTAATGCCTGTGTGTCAAGTGAGAATGAGGTTTGTGTATTGAGTAATAATTGATGGTTGACAATATCAAAAGCTTTTGAGAGATCAATGAATAGTGCAGAGGAGAGCATGTTATTGTTACGATGTTTATTAATACAGTCTGTAAAGGATAGGAGAGCAGTAGTGGTACTGTGGAATGGTCTAAAACCATGTTGACAGTCAGCTAGGAGGTTATATTGGAGAATGTGGTCAAGAATTTGTTGGTGGATACATTTTTCCATAATTTTGGCTAATGGTAATAGTAGGGCTATGGGCTGGAAGTTAGAGAGTTCAGTTGAGTTCCCTCCTTTATGAAGTGGGATTATATGAGAGATTTTCCATAGTGAAGGAATGGAGCCTTCAGTTATGGTTCTATTAATAAGAATAGAGATGGGGTAGGCAAGAGCTTTAGCAGCAGTTTGAAGGTATTCAGGTGGTAGGAGATCGGCTGAGGGGGTACAGGGTTTGAGCTTATGAAGCAGAATATAGATGAGGGCTGTGGGAATAGGTTTTAAGTAAAAGGTAGGTGGTAAGGTAGTGGGGGAGGGTGATTGGGTAGGGCTGAGAGGTGGTAGGGAGTTTGCTAGAGATTGGATAGTTTCAGTAAAAAAGCTGTTAAAAGTATTAGCAATCTCATTTGGGGAGTTCTGGGAGAGACCAGATGAGGTTGGTGTTTTAGAGAGTCCTGGATGTAAGAGTTTATTTATGCCTGACCAGAAGCTTTTGGGTTGACTATGGTGATTTTGTTGGAGTTTGAAGAAATCGTGTTTTTTATCCTGAAGTATTGATTTTTTGGTAGCATTTCTTAGTTGTCTAAAGTGTTGCTGATCAATTGGGTCTTTGGTGTTTCTCCATTTGGACCAGATTTTGTTTCTTTGTAGGATTTGTTGTCTGGTTTCTTTAGTGAGCCATGGGGCTTCTTTGCATCTGGTTCTTATGGAGCGTGAGGGGACATGGAATTCTAAAATTTGTAGGAATGTGGAGTTAAAATGGGATACTGCTTTGTCAATTGGCAGGTGCCTTAAGGGTGACCAGTCACAGGTTTGAAGCTCAGTTTGAAAATTGACTGGATTTAATTTTTTTTGTTGCGGGTGATTTTAAAGGTAGGTTGATTTGGAATATAGGATTTTTGTCTGCATAGGTAGGTTAGTGAGTGGTCACTAATATCATCAGGAAGGACACTTACTTTGTAAGAGAGAGGGTGGCAGTTTATTAAGATCCAGTCTAATATACTTTCTTTTCCTGTGGGTTTATGGATCCTAGTGGGGGTGGTAATAGTCTGAGAGAAGCTGTAGAGGTTTATATGGGTTGTAGGTTCTAAAGTGGTACAGGAGTTCCAGTCTATATTAAAATCACTGAGTACTATGGTTTCTTGAGGGAAGGATGTAGAAAGCCAGCAGAGGATACTTTCTATGATGCTAATGTTTTTGCCTGGGGGGTAGGTAGGCGCATATTATATTAATAGATTTAGTATTATTGAGCTGGAATTTGGCAAAAAGAATTTCCACATTGGTTTCTAGAGGGGGTTGTACCTGTATGGATGAGACCTGTAAATCAGATTTGTGTAGTATTGCTACCCCACCACCCTTTTTGGTAGCTTGGTCTAACCTCAGGATGTTATAACCAGGTGGGACTATTTCATTGTCTTTTGTAACTGATTTAAGCCAGGTTTCAGTTAAGCATAGCATATCAAAAGAGTGAGTATCTAGTAGAGCATGCAGTTGGCTTACTTTATTGTTAACACTTCTTATATTGAGATGAGCTATAAGTAGTGAATTACTGGGAGTGAAAGGAGGGGGTGAGTTGTGTTATGGTGTTGTTATAGGGTCCTGGGTTGGGATGAATGTCCCCATGAAGGAGTGGATATTTGTGAGGACTATATGGATGTTTCAGTGGTTTAGTGTAGTTAAGTTGTGCTTTCCTAAAATGTGTAAATGTAAAATGAACTACTCTGTGGTATTTATGTGCTAGATAGGATGAGGAGGATGTTATGTTAGAATGGCTACGGATTTCAAGATTTATTATTAATATTTGTTTAAGGGATTGGTGAGAAGATGAGAATTGTAGGTTTTCGTAGTAAGTGAGAGTATAGGGAATAGAGAGGATAGATAGTAGTAAAAGGAGGAGGGGCAGTTTTATGTAAATGAGTGTATAAGTAAAGGTCATGGTGAAGGAGGTGATACATTATAGTAGGAAATTAGGATGTTGGAGTTAATGAAGGTGTGGACTAAGTGGGTGTGAAAGAGGTATTGGAGAGTGATTATTAGTATGTGAGTGGTTGTATAAGTGGTAGGTTTGTACAGAGTGGTGAAAGATGATTTGATAGGAATGGCAGGGAGTGGCTTGGTAAGTATAAAGGTAGGACCCCTGGGGGTGGGTGAGAATTGGGGGTAGGGTAGGGGAGCGGAGTGAGCCAAGAGGGCAACGGAGTGGGTTATAGCAGGCAAGAGAGAGTCTACAGAGACAATCAGGGAGCCGCAGACTCCTGAGGTGTCACTGGGTGAGTAGAGTGTGGTAATGCAGGAGAGAGGTAGTGAGTGATAGTGGAATAAAGAGAAGAAAACAGAGTACAGCTGGATAGTGGTGAGAGGAATAGGTCCTAGTAGCAAGAGGAGTTTCAGCTCGTCAAGGGGTAAGAGCTATAAAAGTATTAAGAACAGATAGTAGGGAATGCAGAGTACAAGGTGTAGCTCTAGATAGGAAATTGGTACCACCTAGTGGGCAGAAATTATGGTGGACGAAGGTAATAGTATTAGATACAGCTAGAGAGAGGAGTTGCAGATAAATGTAGGGAAGGGGGTGAAAAGAAGCAACTTGCTATTGGGGTGTAGAGGAGAAAATATTTGCTGCTGGTTTCCCTGCTCACTAGCTTAGATATTCTAGTTGCTAGGTAGTTATAAATAAATATATAATGTAGTCTAGCTTAGTTATTCTAATTGCTAAGTAGTTCTAAATAAATATATAATGTAGTTTAATAGGTAGGTCCAAGGTGGAACATACTTTCTTAGTTCTTATGGAAGCTGGGTGCACAATATATGTGCATGGGCAACAGGTTTCCTTGGCTGGACGTTGGGATGGTTGTAACAAAAAAGCAGGGAGGGGTCTTGAAAGATCAAGCAGGTCCCTTAGTATGGGAAAGAAGGTAGAGAGCTAGGAGGGAAAAGAAAGAAACAAATGAGTTTAGGTGTGATGAAAATCAAAAATTATAAGATGCTGTACAGTAAAAATATCTAGGTAAGACACAGGTATATCCTAGCACAAAAACAAAAATAGCCTATGTTTTAATGTGATGACAAGCAATTTGAAAAATAAATATATGCTGTACAGTAATAGCAATTTAGGTAAGACCCAGGTATATCCTGGCACAAACAAAAGCTAGCCTATGAAATGATACAAAGGTTATTAACTACAGGCAGCAATTTCAGGTACATACAAAAGAAATAGGATAATCAAGCAGATAAATACAGTCACAGCTAAGAATTTCCTACAATAACATTTACAAAGCATGTAAAATGTAATTCATGCTAATCTTTAAATCTGGCAGTCCATGAGAGTTAATGTAATCCGTAGTAGTACCACAAAATGGTGAGTGGGTGGCAGCCACTTGATAACTGTGAATTTCTCCCACTGTGTTTAGTATTTTCAAGATAAATTAGAGCAGTCCTGGCTTGTAGGACAGGTTAGAGGGTAATCAGTGGGAGTGAAAGGCAGGCACTTGATATTTAAGGTCCAAGGGTAACATTCATACGCATAGAGGCATATATCGGTAAAAGGTAAAAATTGATCTCAGGTTACAGAGAGAGTGGATACCCGGCTTTACTGTAGGGCCAGATAGGACACTGCAAGCCTAGTCACCGAGGAAGGCTGAAAAGGATGAACTGTGTGTGCTTACAGGAGTGCTTGGGAAGGACAAGGTATATTAAACACATTCAGATAGAAATAATAGGTATCCGCCAATTCCAGGGTAAAAGCCTCCATGCGACAAGTGCTAGACTGCATATACTGTAATAGGAAGCTACTAGATATGGTGAAAAAAAATATAGAACAAAGACGCTAGTAACAAACGTCTTGGCATAAGCGCTAAAGCGCTGAAAAAAAAAGAGAACACAAAGATAAAGACTGTTGCGTTCTCAGCTGGTAGTAGGACAGTAAAGGTAGCACAGATTAAAAATATAGATAAGATGAGTGCAAATGCTACCAGACTATTACTACCACTCAAACACTATCAAAGGGACATTATCGGCAACTACGGGTGAAAGGTGGGCATATAGTTCTCCATAAATGTGTAAAAAAAACTACGGGTGGAAGTTGCTTGTTTCAGTGAGACGGAGCTCTAACTAGAAACCAATTAACAACCCTCGGAGAGGCTAAGAGAGTTTAAAGACATTGTTGTAAGCAGAGCGGCGTGTGTAAGTCCACGTGGGAGGCACAGCAATTAACAAGTTGACTGGTATCAAGTCCGTGCTCTTCAACACTATGCTTTCCCTCTAATGCTTATATAAGTAAAGCTTTACTAATGAGTAGTAAATATATGCTGGTAATAACATCCACAGTATATGCTGGTAGCATCCACAATTGTCAGCAAGAGCCAATACACAGCTTATAAAATATAAATAAGCAATACAGTCAGTAAGAAGAAGCTACAGTAAATATCAAGTTAACACAGATACAGGCGACAAGGTAAGTGCCGTTCTGCTATTTGCAGAAATGACAGCTTGCAGCAGTTATGTGTCTTAAAAAACAAAGCAAGAAAAACAACTGTAACACTTACAAAAGCTCTAACCCTCTGCGACCAAGGACACACAGCAGCCAAGGCAGTTACAGGAGAATAAAGACAGCGCCACTAATGGTTACCCCACTATATGCCCTAGGGCAGGATATGAGGTAGGAGGAGGAGGAGACCCAGAAAGAGCGGGCAGGTAAAATAGGGGAGTGGCAAAGAATATTATGGTGCGTTCTAGGAGTTGCAGGTTACCCGGATATTCCTACTCATGTGAATGTTGTTGGAGAAGAGAGAGGTGGAGAGTCGTAAGAGGAAGAAGTGAGCACAATGCAGAGATAAGGGAGCGGAGAAAAATATAGTAAAGATGATGTGCTCTATGGTTAAAGTAGGCAAGAGAGAGTCTACAGAGACAATCAGGGAGCCGCAGACTCCTGAGGTGTGACTGGGTGAGTAGAGTGTGGTAATGCAGGAGAGAGGTAGTGAGTGATAGTGGAATAAAGAGAAGAAAACAAGAGTACAGCTGGATAGTGGTGAGAGGAATAGGTCCTAGTAGCAAGAGGAGTTTCAGCTCGTCAAGGGGTAAGAGCTATAAAAGTATTAAGAACAGATAGTAGGGAATGCAGAGTACAAGGTGTAACTCTAGATAGGAAATTGGTACCACCTAGTGGGCAGAAATTATGGTGGATGAAGGTAATAGTATTAGATACAGCTAGAGAGAGGAGTTGCAGATAAATGTAGGGAAGGGGGTGAAAAGAAGCAACTTGCTATTGGGGTGTAGAGGAGAAAAGATTTGCTGCCGGTTTCCCTGCTCACTAGCTTAGATATTCTAGTTGCTAGATAGTTATAAATAAATATATAATGTAGTCTAGCTTAGTTATTCTAATTGCTAGGTAGTTCTAAATAAATATATAATGTAGTTTAATAGATAGGTCCAAGGTGGAACATACTTTCTTAGTCCTTATGGAAGCTGGGAGCACAATATATGTGCATGGGCAACAGGTTTCCTTGGCTGGACATTGGGATGGTTGTAACAAAAAAGCAGGGAGGGGTCTTGAAAGATCAAGCAGGTCCCTTAGTATGGGAAAGAAGGTAGAGAGCTAGGAGGGAATAGAAAGAAACAAATGAGTTTAGGTGTGATGAAAATCAAAAATTATAAGATGCTGTACAGTAAAAATATCTAGGTAAGACACAGGTATATCCTAGCACAAAAACAAAAATAACCTATGTTTTAATGTGATGACAAGCAATTTGAAAAAGAAATATATGTTGTACAGTAATAGCAATTTAGGTAAGACCCAGGTATATCCTGGCACAAACAAAAGCTAGCCTATGAAATGATACAAAGGTTATTAACTACAGGCAGCAATTTCAGGTACATACAAAAGAAATAGGATAAGCAAGCAGATAAATACAGTCACAGCTAAGAATTTCCTACAATAACATTTACAAAGTATGTAAAATGTAACTCATGCTAATCTTTAAATCTGGCAGTCCATGAGAGTTAATGTAATCCGTAGTAGTACCACAAAATGGTGAGGGGGTGGCAGCCACTTGATAATTGTGAATTTCTCCCACTGTGTTTAGTATTTTCAAGATAAATTAGAGCAGTCCTGGCTTGTAGGACAGGTTAGAGGGTTATCAGTGGGAGTAAAAGGCAGGCACTTGATATTTAAGGTCCAAGGGTAACATTCATACACATAAAGGCATATATCGGTAAAAGGTAAAAATTGATCTCAGGTTACAGGGAGAGTGGATACCGGGCTTTACTGTAGGGCCAGATAGGACACTGCAAGCCTAGTCACCGAGGAAGGCTGAAAAAGATGAACTGCGTGTGCTTACAGGAGTGCTTGGGAAGGACAGGGTATATTAAACACATTCAGATAGAAATAATAGGTATCCGCCAATTCCAGGGTAAAAGCCTCCATGTGACAGGGGCTAGACTGCATATACTGTAATAGGAAGCTACTAGATATGGTGAAAATAAATATAGAACAAAGACGCTAGTAACAAACGTCTTGGCATAAGCGCAAAAGCGCTGAAAAAAAAAGAGAACACAAAGATAAAGACTGTTGCGTTCTCAGCTGGTAGTAGGACAGTAAAGGTAGCGCAGATTAAAAATATAGATAAGATGAGTGCAAATGCTACCAGACTATTACTACCACTCAAACACTATCAAGGGGACATTATCGGCAACTATGGGTGAAAGGTGGGCATATAGTTCTCCATAAATGTGTAAAAAAAACTACGGGTGGAAGTTGCTTGTTTCAGTGAGACGGAGCACTAACTAGAAACCAATTAACAACCCTCAGAGAGGCTAAGAGAGTTTAAAGACATTGTTGTAAGCAGAGCGGCGTGTGTAAGTCCACGTGGGAGGCACAGCAATTAACAAGTTGACTGGTATCAAGTCCGTGCTCTTCAACACTATGCTTTCCTCTAATGCTTGTATAAGTAAAGCTTTACTAATGAATAGTAAATATATGCTGGTAACATCCACAGTATATGCTGGTAACATCCACAATTGTCAGCAAGAGCCAATACACAGCTTATAAAATATAAATAAGCAATACAGTCAGTAAGAAGAAGCTACAGTAAATATCAAGTTAATGCAGATACAGGCGACAAGGTAAGTGCCGTTCTGCTATTTGCAGAAAGGACAGCTTGCAGCAGTTATGTGTCTTAAAAAACAAAGCAAGAAAAACAACTGTAACACTTACAAAAGCTCTAACCCTCTGCGACCAAGGACACACAGCAGCCAAGGCAGTTACAGGAGAATAAAGATGGCGCCACTAATGGTTACCCCACTATATGCCCTAGGGCAGGATATGAGGTAGGAGGAGGAGGAGGAGACCCAGAAAGAGCAGGCAGGTAAAATAGGGGAGTGGCAAAGAATATTATGGTGCGTTCTAGGAGTTGCAGGTTACCCGGATATTCCTACTCAGGTGAATGTTGTTGGAGAAGAGAGAGGTGGAGAGTCGTAAGAGGAAGAAGTGAGCACAATGCAGAGATAAGGGAGCGGAGAAAAATATAGTAAAGATGATGTGCTCTATGGTTAAAGTAGGCAAGAGAGAGTCTACAGAGACAATCAGGGAGCCGCAGACTCCTGAGGTGTCACTGGGTGAGTAGAGTGTGGTAATGCAGGAGAGAGGTAGTGAGTGATAGTGGAATAAAGAGAAGAAAACAGAGTACAGCTGGATAGTGGTGAGAGGAATAGGTCCTAGTAGCAAGAGGAGTTTCAGCTCGTCAAGGGATAAGAGCTATAAAAGTATTAAGAACAGATAGTAGGGAATGCAGAGTACAAAGTGTAACTCTAGACAGGAAATTGGTACCACCTAGTGGGCAGAAATTATGGTGGATGAAGGTAATAGTATTAGATACAGCTAGAGAGAGGAGTTGCAGATAAATGTAGGGAAGGGGGTGAAAAGAAGCAACTTGCTATTGGGGTGTAGAGGAGAAAAGATTTGCTGCCGGTTTCCCTGCTCACTAGCTTAGATATTCTAGTTGCTAGATAGTTATAAATAAATATATAATGTAGTCTAGCTTAGTTATTCTAATTGCTAGGTAGTTCTAAATAAATATATAATGTAGTTTAATAGATAGGTCCAAGGTGGAACATACTTTCTTAGTCCTTATGGAAGCTGGGAGCACAATATATGTGCATGGGCAACAGGTTTCCTTGGCTGGACATTGGGATGGTTGTAACAAAAAAGCAGGGAGGGGTCTTGAAAGATCAAGCAGGTCCCTTAGTATGGGAAAGAAGGTAGAGAGCTAGGAGGGAATAGAAAGAAACAAATGAGTTTAGGTGTGATGAAAATCAAAAATTATAAGATGCTGTACAGTAAAAATATCTAGGTAAGACACAGGTATATCCTAGCACAAAAACAAAAATAACCTATGTTTTAATGTGATGACAAGCAATTTGAAAAAGAAATATATGTTGTACAGTAATAGCAATTTAGGTAAGACCCAGGTATATCCTGGCACAAACAAAAGCTAGCCTATGAAATGATACAAAGGTTATTAACTACAGGCAGCAATTTCAGGTACATACAAAAGAAATAGGATAAGCAAGCAGATAAATACAGTCACAGCTAAGAATTTCCTACAATAACATTTACAAAGTATGTAAAATGTAACTCATGCTAATCTTTAAATCTGGCAGTCCATGAGAGTTAATGTAATCCGTAGTAGTACCACAAAATGGTGAGGGGGTGGCAGCCACTTGATAATTGTGAATTTCTCCCACTGTGTTTAGTATTTTCAAGATAAATTAGAGCAGTCCTGGCTTGTAGGACAGGTTAGAGGGTTATCAGTGGGAGTAAAAGGCAGGCACTTGATATTTAAGGTCCAAGGGTAACATTCATACACATAAAGGCATATATCGGTAAAAGGTAAAAATTGATCTCAGGTTACAGGGAGAGTGGATACCGGGCTTTACTGTAGGGCCAGATAGGACACTGCAAGCCTAGTCACCGAGGAAGGCTGAAAAAGATGAACTGCGTGTGCTTACAGGAGTGCTTGGGAAGGACAGGGTATATTAAACACATTCAGATAGAAATAATAGGTATCCGCCAATTCCAGGGTAAAAGCCTCCATGTGACAGGGGCTAGACTGCATATACTGTAATAGGAAGCTACTAGATATGGTGAAAATAAATATAGAACAAAGACGCTAGTAACAAACGTCTTGGCATAAGCGCAAAAGCGCTGAAAAAAAGAGAACACAAAGATAAAGACTGTTGCGTTCTCAGCTGGTAGTAGGACAGTAAAGGTAGCGCAGATTAAAAATATAGATAAGATGAGTGCAAATGCTACCAGACTATTACTACCACTCAAACACTATCAAGGGGACATTATCGGCAACTATGGGTGAAAGGTGGGCATATAGTTCTCCATAAATGTGTAAAAAAAACTACGGGTGGAAGTTGCTTGTTTCAGTGAGACGGAGCACTAACTAGAAACCAATTAACAACCCTCAGAGAGGCTAAGAGAGTTTAAAGACATTGTTGTAAGCAGAGCGGCGTGTGTAAGTCCACGTGGGAGGCACAGCAATTAACAAGTTGACTGGTATCAAGTCCGTGCTCTTCAACACTATGCTTTCCCTCTAATGCTTGTATAAGTAAAGCTTTACTAATGAATAGTAAATATATGCTGGTAACATCCACAGTATATGCTGGTAACATCCACAATTGTCAGCAAGAGCCAATACACAGCTTATAAAATATAAATAAGCAATACAGTCAGTAAGAAGAAGCTACAGTAAATATCAAGTTAATGCAGATACAGGCGACAAGGTAAGTGCCGTTCTGCTATTTGCAGAAAGGACAGCTTGCAGCAGTTATGTGTCTTAAAAAACTAAGCAAGAAAAACAACTGTAACACTTACAAAAGCTCTAACCCTCTGCGACCAAGGACACACAGCAGCCAAGGCAGTTACAGGAGAATAAAGATGGCGCCACTAATGGTTACCCCACTATATGCCTAGGGCAGGATATGAGGTAGGAGGAGGAGGAGGAGACCCAGAAAGAGCGGGCAGGTAAAATAGGGGAGTGGCAAAGAATATTATGGTGCATT
Organism: Protopterus annectens; assembly: GCF_019279795.1. NCBI lineage: Eukaryota > Metazoa > Chordata > Ceratodontiformes > Protopteridae > Protopterus > Protopterus annectens. Next base: position 1,687,020,115 of record NC_056743.1, read on the forward strand.
CTAGGAGTTGCAGGTTACCCGGATATTTCTACTCAGGTGAATGTTGTTGGAGAAGAGAGAAGTGGGGAGTCATAAGAGGAAGAAGTGAGCACAATGCAGAGATAAGGGAGCGGAGAAAAAGATAGTAAAGATGATGTGGTCTATGGTTAAAGTAGGCAAGAGTGAGTCTACAGAGACAATCAGGGAGCCGCAGACTCCTGAGGTGTCACTGGGTGAGTAGAGTGTGGTAATGCAGGAGAGAGGTAGTGAGTGATAGTGGAATAAAGAGAAGAAAACAGAGTACAGCTGGATAGTGGTGAGAGGAATAGGTCCTAGTAGCAAGAGGAGTTTCAGCTCGTCAAGGGGTAAGAGCTATAAAAGTATTAAGAACAGATAGTAGGGAATGCAGAGTACAAAGTGTAACTCTAGACAGGAAATTGGTACCACCTAGTGGGCAGAAATTATGGTGGATGAAGGTAATAGTATGAGATACAGCTAGAGAGAGGAGTTGCAGATAAATGTAGGGAAGGGGGTGAAACGAAGCAACTTGCTATTGGGGTGTAGAGGAGAAAAGATTTGCTGCTGGTTTCCCTGCTCACTAGCTTAGATATTCCAGTTGCTAGATAGTTATAAATAAATATATAATGTAGTCTAGCTTAGTTATTCTAATTGCTAGGTAGTTCTAAATAAATATATAATGTAGTTTAATAGATAGGTCCAAGGTGGAACATACTTTCTTAGTCCTTATGGAAGCTGGGAGCACAATATATGTGCATGGGCAACAGGTTTCCTTGGCTGGACGTTGGAATGGTTGTAACAAAAAAGCAGGGAGGGGTCTTGAAAGATCAAGCAGGTCCCTTAGTATGGGAAAGAAGGTAGAGAATTTCTTAGTCCTTATGGAAGCTGGGAGCACAATATATGTGCAGGGGCAACAGGTTTCCTTGGCTGGACGTTGGGATGGTTGTAACAAAAAAGCAGGGAGGGGTCTTGAAAGATCAAGCAGGTCCCTTAGTATGCGATAGAAGGTAGAGAGAAAAGCTCTAACCCTCTGCGACCAAGGACACACAGCAGCCAAGGCAGTTACAGGAGAATAAAGATATATATATATATATATATATATATATATATATATATATATATATATATATATATATATATATATGACCCACAAGATGGCTTATGTATCTAATATAAAGTCATACATATTTGATCGATGAGATGGCTTTGATACCAGTAGTAGTCATAACAAAACTTTGTTGGCTGTTCTTTAGCTACTTTGGTGAAAGGCCATTAATCGGGCGGCCACGGTGGTGCAGTGGTTAGCATTGCCGCCTCACAGCAAGAGGTTCTCCAGTTCGATCCTCGGCTGGGGTGCCTTCTGTGCGGAGTCTGCATGTCCTCCCTGTGGTCGCGTGGGTTTCCTCCGGGTGCTCCGGTTTCCTCTCACATCCCAAAGACATGCTGCAGGTGGATTGGATACTCTAAATTGGCCCTAGGTGTGCGTGTGAGTGTGCCTTCTGTGGAAGGTTGGGCGCCGGGCTGGCAACTCGACACTGTAAAACTCCACTGCCAATCAATGTGCGGACAAGGTGATCTGCTGTGGTGACCCCTAACTGGGAAAAGCCGAAAGAAGAAGAAGAAGGTGAAAGGCCATTAATCAGTTTTTCCTGACAGCCATTAGAAAAGGTATTATGATCATCTAATGAGTTTGTACAGGACTTGTTTGTGTATGTGTGTGTATACACACACACACACACACACACACACACACACACATATATATATGTGTGTGTGTGTATATGTGTCTACTTTTCTTTGTTCGAAATTACATTATTTCGAAGAAGAAAAGTATGGCCCCTCTTCTGTGAAAGTGCACTTTAGGGAAAGTGCACTTTCACAAAAGCCGAGTCACTGAACCATGGTACAGTGGGGATAAGTAAATATATCCTTTTCCCCACTGTAGCGCGATCTTGGAGTTGGTATATTTAAGTAGCTGTGGTGTGGGGAGCACATCCCCCCCCACATGTGAGGTGCAGGGGGGCTTGCCTTCCTGCAAAACAATGTTTTTTGTTTGTTTTGCCCATTTGGTGAATCGGCTTTCGCGAATGTGCACTTTCGCGGAAGACAGGTCGTATTTTTGTTAGTCATAGTAATGCAACTTCGACTAATAAAAGTAGACCTGTGTGTGCGTATATATATATATATATATATATATATATATATATATATATATATATATCAAATGTGTGTGTGTGTGTGTGTGTGTGTGTGTGTGTGTGTGTGTCTGTGTGTGTGTGTGTGTGTGTGTGTGTGTGTGTGCGTGTGTGTGTCTGTGTGTGTGTGTGTGTGTGTGTGTGTGTGTGTGTGTGTGTGTGTGTGTTTGTGTGCGTGTGTGCATGTTTGGCAAGACATGAAGTTCTCTTGCAGGCTTTTTCAGATTTCTATGACTTTTCTGTTCTGCCATTTTGCAACTTCTCCCTGTTGCTATTTGTACCCTTTCTTACTTTTCAAATTGCTTTCTCTGAAAATTTATGAAGGGATTTCAACCATTGCTTAATTAAACAGTTAATTAATCAGGATGTATTTGCTTTTTAAAGTCCTTAACCTGCTAGCCTTGTTAAACGCTAAATAGATTTTATAACAATCTTATCTGTGCTCATATTTTGTAAACTTTAGGTGGTTTACCTACCATAGGTGTTGTTGTTGATAAATATATGGAAGACGAGAAACATTCTTAAATTCTTTCTATAAGCAAAAGAGGATTCTTGGCTTTATCCAAGTAGGAGAACATGAAATTTTATCAGTGGAGAAATGATCAATGTTTACTTGCTATAGCCCATGCATAGATGACATTTGTGTAATCAAGGCATCAAGACTACTCTGATGGTGAGTAATGAGCAAAAGGGTATAAACCATACCATGCAAATGGGAGTTTGATGCTGCCTGCATACAAAGTCAGCATTGCTCCCCACAGGAAAAACTGCTGCCGTGAGAAGAATCTAGCAAGATCACAGGAAACAGCAGGCCATATACCTAAATGTGTTAATTTATTATTATAGTAACTTGCTGTGAAGTAGATTTAAAAAACAGCATGTATACCGGTATCTGTTAAAGTTTTGTCTGTCTTTTCTTCTGAATTATTTATGCATATCTCTCACAGCACTTCCCATCACTGGGATATACACATACATTTGTGATTGCTTCATTGTGTTTCAAATTCCACACCTCCAGTTCAAGTGTGGACTTTTAGCTATATCTTCTGTACCTGTTTGCTTTAATAGTGATTGTTTATGTGCCATGTTCTCCACTTCTGGTAGTACAGGCTGACCTTTATGACACTCCCGTGGCATGCTTGCCTTATGGGTTCATGGAATTTCTTATTTATAGATAAAAACTAGTGCCTTTCAGAGTCCTGTTTTTTTTTTTTTTACCTTTTCTGCATGCTTCTTCAATAGTTGTTAACAGGAAGAGCATATACGTTTCTGTTTACTATGTATATACGTGGTTCCCCTTTTAGTAGAGGAAGAGTGACATTTAATACTGTAGATGCTTGGAATTCGGGTATTTTTGGGTTTTGTAAAATAATGAATATTTTTGGGTTTGCAAATAGCATGCTGGTTATGCAAAATAAGTAAAAAATAAGTATAAAACATTAATACAATAAAATTTAGAGTGTTTCCACTTGGTTGGTGTTGCGGTATTCTTCAACTGCTTGACATTGGGTACACAGCTGTTTGTAGATGTTCCATTTTGTTCCATGCTCATTTCCTTTGGTGGTGTTACACTAAACTTCTTCCTGAATCACTCATAGTGTCCTTTTGCTTAGATGTTATTTAGTCTGCATTTGAAGTAGAAACTCCAACACTTTAGTACATTTTCTATAAGTTCTTTCTACACTTTTCTCCTAGCATGTCACTAAGAAGTACACAGAAGTGTACGGTCATTTTGTCATGTTCTGCCCCCACCCCCCAATATGGAATAAAATGGTGGAGTGAATTTTTTCTAAAAAAAAACTACTAAAGTAACAGCCGCTTGGGATTTGTCTGATTTGGGGGTTTGCTTTCATCTCTTTCAAGTGTAGTGTTTTTCAGTGTTTGATGGTCTACTGAATATTCTTTTCAGACACAACGGTGCTGTTGTTGATGTTTGTGCTAGACTAGTTCCTATATAACACGGAAGCATTTCTTCAAAGAAATTTTTGGGGCCTCAGCACACTTAGGTTCCATTCCACTTCTTGTACTGCTGTATCTTTTTGGCAAACATAACAGTCTGCCAAATTCTAATTATTTTCACGTCATCAGATTTTTCTGATCTTGTAAGGGTGATGAGGTTAAGATTCTCAGACACTTTGTTGCAATTCTATTCTGATGCCCTAAGGATGAGGAAGGGAGTTTCCTTTTCATGAGAGTTACATTTCGGCCAATGTATTACATGATTTTGTCTAGGAACTTGACTTTAAATTAATTGTTTGTTAATTCCTGCTTCATCAATGCAAAATTATATCACTCTTGATTCATGAACATAGTAATAAGACTAAAAGAGGATTCTGAACTACTTTAGGGTAAGAAAGCTTTTTCCTTACCCTCTAGGTTCAGTGGTTTTAGACTTTTTTATACATAGAGACATGAGGCTGAAGGAAAATGATTTTATTTTTTTAACTCTGAGATGCTTGATGTCTTTGGTTTGATCATATGGGGGTTAATAAGGTGGTGGTTGCCATAAAACAATGTATCAAGTTGATATGATAAGATTAGACCTTTTAGTAAAAGTCAACGGGTTCTAGAAGTTGTTTCTAAATGTTTTTGCCTGCCTTTCTTCAGTTATTTGGTTTGAGAATTCCAAAATTCCAGACAATGAAGTTCAGATTCTTGGATGCTTTACTGGAATCTTATTCTGATGCTGTTCTAATCCTGTAGGGTTATTGAAGGACATTTTCTTTTTATGGCAGTCACTCTTTTGGCCAGTACATTACTTGCACAGTTCAGTCTAGGGGCATGAATTTCCATTCTTATAAGAAAAGCGCTGTCTTGGTCTAAACTGTCTGCAAACAGCTAAAGTTGACTTTGAACCTAACACTACTCTTAAGTATTCAACTGCGGTACCACCTTTATCATTCTTATAAGAAAAGCGCAGTCCGGGTCTGAACTGTCTGCAAACAACTAAAGTTGACTTTGAGTATGTGTCTACCTGTTTGAGCCAATATTCATTTTCCCCTGGAGAGCACTCTGCTTTGGCTTGTAAGCAGCCCCCCCCCCCCCACACACACACACTCATCTTCCACTTTCTCTCTTATTCCCTTCTGTTAGCAAATAGTATCCATAACTGATCAATACTGTGTGTTTGTTAATTTAAACTGAGACCACAGTAGCCTACTGATACAAGGTTATCCTGTTTTTCCACCTGAGAAATGGTTAAGCAATGACTTACAGTTTCAGAGCAGTCCTTCGTCAATTGTGATTGTTTCTTAAACACAAACTTGTCTTTGCTTTGGCTCATAAGCAGCAGTACAAAGAACTGCCTGCTCACACCCTTGTTCTTCCCTTCCCCTTCCCTGTTTATTACTGTAAGACAATCCCAAAGTTAATAAATATTACCTGTGGCAGGCACCATTTTTAAAACTACAACCACCCTTGTCACTATCATATGTTCATTTATTAGTTAATTCTGTTACCTGATTGTTTCCAGACCCCTCATAAGAGCAACTAACAGGGTCTCTACCCGCTTCGCTCCCCACTCTACCTCCTATTACCTCCCGCCCCCAGTGGTCCCACCTTTATTACACTCACAAACACCTCCCATCTTTCCAATAGCCAACCACAGCGCTAACCCAACACTACCTCCTCCAACTTCCCACTACTATCACACCTCCTCAACTAACATGCACAAGCATACCTTACTTATGCTCACTGCATGGATTCTCCTTGCATATCTTACATCCTACCAAAGCTCCATCATTCCCCCACTCAACCACTACCACTGTACTACTACTTACACCACCACTCATGTCTCACCCTCACTCAGTTCCCTTCCCACCAACTCAAGAACCATCCCTATGCACCCCCCACATATTCTACCAATTATATTACTCAAACATAAAGCATCCCTACAACTTAACATAATAACCCTCCCACCATACCTATTACCCACAGAGCACAATCATAAAGTTTCCCTTATAAACAAACACATTCAAAATCTGAGAAAACTAATAACCTCATGCATATAAAAACTAGCCGTAAGTGGAGACATCCACCCCAATCCTGGACCTACCATCTCCAACCAAAATCCTCATAATCAGACTAGAAACCACAACTTCTCCCATATTACAGCCAATAGAAAGCCAAGTGACTTCCTTCTACTAAGCCTAAATATTAGAAGTAGATCCAACAAAGTCCATGAACTCCATGCCACCATGGACTTGTACTCCCCAGATATAGTCATCCTGACAGAAACCTGGCTAAAACCTCACATTACCAGTGAGCAAATACTACCTACAGGTTATGGCATACTAAGAGTAGACCAGCTAAACAAGAAAGGAGGCGGTGTAGCTATAATATTTAAACAGCATCTAAACATCCAGATCTTAAAATCATCAGCTCCACAAATAGGCAATGAAAAAATAATATATACCATCCTCAAAATAAACCAAAAACAAAACCATCAACATAATTGGATGCTACTTCCCACCTGGCCAAAACATCCCTCCACTAGAAAACCTCCTCAGCTGGTCTATCCACCATCTCCCCCAAGAAACTATAATTTTAGGTGATTTCAATATTGACTGGCAATCCTGTTCTGGCAACCATCCAACCCATAATGTAAACCTTCATGGCTTCACCCAACTAGTCCAGTCACCAACCAGGATAAATAACAACTCCAGCAAGCACACTACCCTGGATTGGATACTAGTCAGTAAGAGCCCCCAATCATATATAACATGCTGGTTATCAGATAGCCTCAGTGATCACTCCCCAACATTCCTACTCACAAAATACCTATACCAAGCTAAGCCTGTCATCTACCATCAAATACGTAAAAAACTAAACTTTAACCCACTCACATTCATCTCACCCCTCAAAGAATGTAACTGGCATCCTCTAAAGTACCTCAGTCTTGATGAAGCAGTTGAATTTTTTAATACTACCTTCCTGAGCATCCTTAATTACCATGCCCCCATAAGACTTTCCAGAACCAAAGCACAACCCTCCCCATGGCTACAGAAAACCACTAAGTCAGAAATGAAAAACTGGGATAAAGCCTGGGAGCACTGGCACAAAACCAACACCCCCTCAACTAGACAGAAATTCCTAGAACTACGCAATAGAGTAAAAAAGCTAATAAAACAGGACAAATTCCAATACTACCAGTCTGCCCTAGACTCCTCTCAACACAGCCTCAAACAGTTCTGGTCCTCCATAAACTCCATCCTCCACGCAGGTAAAGTCGGTACCCCTCCTCCTAACATCTCTCACTCCTCAGAAAATATTGCTACCTCATTCAACACACACTTCACACAAACCATACTATCACTAGCTAAACAACACAACCGCCCTCCCCTCCAACCCACACCTTCAACTAGTAATCTCCCCACTACCTTCTCTTTTTCTCCTGTACCTACCTCCAACATAAAAAAACTCTTAACTAAACTTAAGCCCACCAAATTAGCAGCAGACAACCTCCCAAGTGAATACCTACAAATCGCAGCTGATGCTCTGGCCTACCCAGTATCCATCTTGATTAACCAATCTCTGTCAGAAAGTTACGTTCCCACACTGTGGAAGGTATCACATATAATTCCCCTCCACAAAGGGGAACCCTCCACAGAAGTAACCAATTACCGCCCCATAGCTATTCTCTCTCCACTCTCCAAAATACTAGAGAGAGGCATACACTCTCAGGTCTCAGACTACCTCCAGACTAACAACCTCCTTTCCAATACTCAGCATGGTTTCCGACCAAACCATAGCACCACCACTGCCTTACTCTCCTTAACTAACACTATCCTTCAGCATACAAATAATGGCTATCTCTCCTTTGCTACTTTCCTAGACCTATCTTAAGCATTTGACATGGTCCCACACAAACAACTTATCTCTGTCCTCAATAACCTGTCCTTCTCACAATCAGTCACCAACTGGTTTCAGAGTTACCTGTCTGACCACCAACAATCCATTGAATAAATGGTATACAACACACAAACCAGGAAAACACAGTAAGGATCCAAAGCAATGCAAATGAAGTTCGCAAGAAACCAAATAGGCCACAGGACTCTTTTAAACTTTAATAGAAGTAAAGCGCTTTTCGTCTGCTAGATACGCAGACTTCTTCAGACAATACTAGAAATGCAAGAGAGTACCTTTATACTGTTCAAAAGATTAATTGACAAGTCAATTAAACAATCAATCCATAAAATTCAATTAAAAATTTAAAGAGACATATATAAAATCATAAAACTGTATAACAAAGGTAATAGCTTTACCCCACTAAGCTACCCCACTAACCTCTGATGAGTTATACTAAACATTTAAATGTCAAAATAAGTTAAAACACATAAGTGGTAGTGAATATATAATATATAATATAAAAATATATATATATAATAATATATGTATAGAAAAATGTAATATAATGTAAAATATGAAATATGAAAAGTATAGAATGTAAAATATGTATAATATAATAAACTAAAGCCTGCGTGTTGGAGCTTCTTTAAAGTTTCTTTAAAGTTAGACCTAAATCAAGTTATAAAAATATATATGTGTAAAGAGTAGTGGTTGACTCCAAATTACTGAGACTAGTGAGACTAAACAATACTAGCTCTATCTCAAAAGACTTCTTAATTTTAACAAACTGCTAATAGAGCAATTGTCATTTAACCCGGGAAATGCATAAGCATTAAGTCTGATCTGCTATCTTAATTCTAAACACTCTAATAACAAGTGCAAAGGGGGCCCCCTCTTGATTTCAGATATCTGATCAATCACAATAAATTTAAAGGAGTGGTCCCTGAACGTTGTGATGTGCTTAGCTAAAGCATTTTCCTGTTTCCCTTTACTAATAGCGTATTGATGTTCATAAACACGTTCACGTAACCTCCGCTCAGTTTTGCCTACATAAAATCTTATGCATTTTTGACACTGAGCGAGATAAACAACCATGCGAGTATTACAAGTAGATCTACAATGCAATTCAAAGCGTTGATTATTAACTGTGAATCTATTAGATTCATAAATATGCTTGCACTGGTTGCAATTGTGGCACTTATACATACCAGGTGTCCATGTGTGGTTACCTTCAGACTGTTCTAATAAAGATTTCAAATTTTTACCCGTCCGGAACGTTATCTCAGGTCCGCTACCCACCTTACTAAATACTGCATGGTTATTTCTAAAAATATCCCAGTTCTTTTTAATAATGTCAAAGATGTAATAACTATTCACACTATAAGTTAAAATTAATCTAGTATTAAAATTGGACATGGGTACTTGTTTAGTTGAAACTAATTCAGGAGTAATGGAGTGACTAGACTCTCCATGTGTATCTACCCTAAGTATAGGTTGATACATCCCATTAAGTCTTTTGTTACTCACTTCATTCACTAGATTGTCAAGTAAAGTTTGAGGATACCCTCTATGTAGGAACATATCAGTGAGTAGTTTACATTCATTATGGAAATCATCATCTAAGCTCACAATACGTGCTGCTCTTACTAACTGTCCCTTGACCACCGACCTTTTCTGGTAGCTAGGGTGGCAGCTACTGTAATGTAAGAACGAGTTAGAGTGCGTTGGTTTTCTGTAAATACTAGCTACATATTTATTCAACTCAACATTTTTGACCAACCAAATATCCAAATAAGCTATGGCACTCCTACTAAAGTGGGAGGTAAATGATAGAAAATCTGTAGAGGTGTTAAAGGAGTCCAAAATCAAGTTGCATTCGGGTTCGTCCCCTTCAAGTAAAATGAAGATGTCGTCCAGGTAACGTGTGTAGTACCTAATCTTTTGCATAAGTTCACTATTGTTAAAAACATATTCTCTTTCCCAATATGACATAACCATATTGGCCAAGCTAGCCCCGCAAGGCGAACCCATAGCCACCCCAGTTTTTTGCAGGTAAAAATTCTCACCCAACATAAAATAGTTGTTGTATAAAATCAGTTCTAACAGATCAATTACTAATGATGTTTCAAATGCAGGTGCCTCTTTCTTCCTTAAAGTGAACCCTACCCAGTCAATAGCTAGTTCTAAGGGGATACAGGTGTATAAATCTTTGACGTCAACTGTTAGAAAATTATAATTTTGGTCAAAAGTCAATCGCCCTATTTTAGCCAAAAAGGACCACGAGTCCTTACATATTTGTTCTTCTTGGACTAGATATTTCTGTAGTATAGAATCAACTAGTTTAGCAACTGAATACGTAGGGGATCCTCGTCCATCAACTAAGGGATGCATAGGTGGATTGGAAAGGTCCTTATGAATTTTTGGGATCCCAAAGAGGCAAGGGTACCTAGGGTGTAGTGTAGTTAAATAATTGTACTGCTCTTGTTGAAGTCGACCTTCAATGAACATTTCATCTATGCTGTTTTTAATGTTAGAATAAGCCTTGTTTATCTCAGATCTTGAACTCAAAGCATACGCATCATTATCTAGCAGATTAAGCATTCGATCAAAGTAGTCAACCTTGTCGAACACTACTACGCCCCCTCCTTTATCCGGTTTACAAATGCGTAAACTGTGTGCCTTAACAAATTCAAGTAATTCTTGTTCTTTCTTAAAAGAATTAACTTTTTTAATGTTAGACGGTAATTTAGACCTCTGTCTCAGGTCTAATTCACACATATTTTCAATGAACTGAATAGTTGGATGTAGTGGAGGGTTGAAAGTACTAGGTACCTTAAAAAAGTTGTTAGTGAAATTATTAGAATTGCATCCTAGCATCAAGTTAAAGTTGAGTTTACGAGTGTACAGTTTTATATCCAGAATCGTACCTACTAAATCAAAATTATGATGGGGTACATATGTTTGCCCCTTAGATAAAAAATCAGCCAAATCTCCTGAGATCGATACTGTAGAAAAATTGTATATGTTAAAATCACCAATATGGTTAGTTGTAATTATAGGTTTCATCACACTACTAAGGTTATCTGAATAAAAATCAGAATCAGTGCTCCTGGTAACCTTATACAAGTCTACTACAGAATCAATATTCAAAGGGTCCATATAGTCCGAGTCAACAATATCCACAGCTAAACTCCCCTTGTTAATATTGAGTAAGGGAGAACTGGGAATGTTGACTGGAATATCTGTTAAGGTCTCTGTTGTTTGGTTTTTTGAAAGTTCACTTTGTTCTGGTGGTAGTTGTTGTTGCGTAGCTTGGAGATCGCACCCTGGCGGTAGGCATTGTGAAAAACCTGTTGTTGGTTAGTATGGGTAGGTAACCCTCCGTTGTTGGACTGTTGCTTCCAGTTCTGCAACCTCTCACTTCTTCTTACTGTAGGTTCTGTTTGAGTGTCTACAACAAAGGAGTCCAAGTCTCTTATACTAGAAGTAGGTATATTGTTATTAATGTGGTTGGTGGTAGAAACCACATTATTATCAACCATACAATCATGTGTATTATTGTAAGAGTATTGCCAAGTTTGCGAAGGAGCTGGGGGCGGATAAGCTACCCCTTGCTCGTAAGCTTTGCAGTCCCGGTCAAGCTTTTTGACTTTATTTAATTTTAACTTGTTCAAATATTGATCAATGCTACTAAAGCAGCAACTATATTCAAATTTATATCTGTTAAATTCATCATGCAATTTAATAGTAGTATCCAACTCAGTAATTTCAGTGGTCAACTGATCCACCCAAATAGTATAATGTTTAATCATAAGTGCCAGCAGGTCAAAACCCTGCCTATCAAACAGCATAATTAGTTCTTTATGGAAATCAGAATTCGGAACCAACCCCATCGGATATTGATGATGTCTTAGTCCCTTCGGTATAACTTTACATTGAAGGCATTCTTTAAAATACAATATTTCTAATTGTAATTTCTTTAGTTTGACTAGTAGTTTGTCAAACAATTTAAGTTTAAATGAAATGTCTATCGTATTATTTACCTCTTGACTGTCTGCCTGGTCCGGCAACCGCTCGGAGTGACTCGAATTTACTTTCCTCGTAAGCGTGAAGCCCTCAGCAATCCAGTTTCCAAGTACAGGCAGTCCATGGAAAGAATCACGTTCGGACTGCTCGTTAGGGATTCCCGTTTGGTGTAAGGTAGCCGGATTCCGATGAGTAATGCCTCCTTGAACATCCGCAATAGGTGCCACTACTGTTGTGACTTGATTGTTAGAAGCAAAAACACTGCTCACGACAGGCTCAGAATGCAGGTTACTAACTAAAGTAACCGGTACACCCCTTTCACTAATCACATTCGATTGAACTGCTGGTACAATCGCTTCAGGCACAGGTGTAAAGTCAGCTGTTGTGGGGTTAACTGCACTGACTTTCGGATTGCCTGACAGCGGTAAAATCTCACATATAACCAAGCTCTTCATTTTAAGCACACAAGCTATAGAACACAGATCGTTCAGTCCAGGATAATAATAGGAATTCACTTCTATTTGCCAAATTAATTCTTGTTTTTAGATTTTTAAACCCAGTGGGCGACCTCTCAGTCCCATTTCAACATGATCTATAACCCTAAATTTAATCGTGTGACCCGGATTATTTTGTACATGTTTTGCTAAAGGTTTTCCTTCCTATATTTTATTAATGCTATAAACATGTTTGTATATCAGTCCCTTATCCTACACTCTGTTTTACCTATATAGAAACAAACACATCATTGGCAATTTGGTAAATACATTACCCCCTTGTTATTGCAATCATATCTATTTTGCGTAACATACTTTCTATTTCTTATCACAAAATTTTGCCCAATATCAATCATTTTACAGTAGGGGCATGATCCACATTTAAACTTCCCTGGGCATCTAACACTTCTCCTTTTTTCCTTCTCAGGGATGGTTCTTAAATTAACTCCCTTTCTATAGACAATCTTTGGGGGTCTGTTGAATTTCTCCCCAAGATTACTATTGTCCATCAAAACCCCCCAGTTCTTTAGTAAGATACTCCTTAATGGGTTAGAATTAAGTGTGTAGTTTGTAATAAAGCTCAGCTCAAAATTGAGTCCCATATCTCCTTCCTTCCCATCCATCTCGAGGTAGTTAGATCCGGATCTCAATCCTTCCTCTCTACTTAAAATTGGCTGAAAGTAACCTTCACTCCTTTTCCTTTGGTCTTTATGAATTAAATCATCAATCAACCATGGGGGATAACCTTGTTTCATAAACATTGCCCTTAAATTAATAAATTCAGCCAAGAAATCTGTTTCTAAGTGTTAGAAAAATATATATATTCACGTATGTGCTGCCCAGAAAATATATTAACATACATGCTGCTTAGAAAAATATATATTTACAATGTATGCTGCTTAGGAAGATGTGTATTTAGACATTCAAACATATATAAGTCGTGTGGTCAAATATATAGAGAAATGTGTGCTTTAGTTAGGAATAAATGTACTTAAATCTATAATAGAGAACAAAGTTTGAAAAGTAGTATGATATGTAATGCATTTAATTCTGTTTTACTAGAATAATAGTAGAAATAAACTTGCATATTATTGCTTGAAGCATAAGCTGCAGTGTAATCAGAAATTTGGCCTTGGCAGCGTTCAAGCACAGCCTGGCTCATGTCTTTCAAGTAAAGATTATTTTGCAAAGTTAGAAAATAATAAATCTGTTCGCATGTGTATCTTCTTCCTGCTTCCACCAGAAGAATAGCCTTGTCGCACCATCAGAGATAGTGTCCAGCTGGCAGAGCATGGAACAAAGGAAGGCATTTTAAGAAGAACTGCACCCATTGTATTCGAACTAATCTAAGAGCCTTGAATTGGCTACATCCTCAGGAGGTCATTGTGACTGACCAGGTGCTTGCAAGGCTGTAACATTCTCATGGGAAAAGATTTTTTGAAAAACACCATCTCAGCACTTTTTCATAAGTTACTATGATGTAAAGACCCAGTCACTGACCACGTCAGTGAGGTGGGCAAAACTGATAGTGAAGTGTATAAAAAATGGAGTCTTCCGTCAATAAAGCAGTCAAAATTCTATACAAGTTTGTGTATGGTTTTTTGCCTCCTAATGTACATTAGAGTATAAGATACTTGAGTCCTCCTGCATTATTGTTTGTTATTGACATTGTTTTTGAATACTCAATGATTTTTACAGTCTGATTCTAACAAATTTATTTAACATTTTGGTCCTAATCGTGCTGGAATTCCCTTGGTAAGCTGCAGGTCAGAATATATAGGTGGTACCGAAATCTGCGCAGAAGAAGGAAAGACCTCCGACTGAATTGTCGTGTCTAAAGAGGCTGTCCACTTGTCTGATCTGTGGCCGAAAAGCGGAAAACTGGATCCTAAAAAGCATATCAAACATAAGCGGGAGGCTCGGGTAAGCAGAATTCCTCTCTTTGTTTTTGTTTTAGATCAGGGACCAGATTACACTGTGCTATTGCTAAGGTTTGTGATAGCAGGGAAAAAGGTAGTCAAAGTATTGTATCTTGAGTCATAAATCAGGAAGTAAACAAAGCAAAGTAAACAGTCATTCTAGACACTACTGTGAATACGGGGAATAAGATACCACGTGGTACAAGAAAAAGGGTTACGTAACAGTTCTTTTTTTTTCTCTCTTCTTTTCTTCTCTTTCAGAGACATGGAAAATGAATGCACTAAAGGGTCACGTGACCCGCCCCTAACAGAAGATGCAAAATACATGCAATTACAAAGAGCAGATAATGTGAGATATTTTTCAAAATGGGTTAACAAGTATGACTTTAATGATAAATTAAATAAAATATCATTAGTGAAACTTTTGAAACAGTTAAAATCTGACGCAGAAGGTCAGGCAAAAAAACAACAACAGTTGGGCGTTCCTCAAGCACATAGGTGGATTGAGGAAGTGAACCGAAGGGAACAGAAAAATAAAAATGCAAAGGCATTATTTTTAGACAAAAAGGATAATAATATAATAGTAGCATCGGTCCCTCCCCTACCACCTCCTCCGATGCCTTACTTAAAATATGAAGCGGGAGGGCGGGCTGGACCCCCCCCACGTTACCCAGAGACAACAGGGATATTAAAACAACCATTTATAAGAAAACCTATCGGGACTAGATCCCGAACACGCCAAACGCTTATAAATGTTCAACCAAGCGGAAATCTATTAGATGAGAGTAAAAAAATCTGTCCATTAATAGAAGTACCAAACCCACAGGCAGGACAGGAGGGCCAGGCCTCAACTCTCTTAGTGTATAAACCATGGACACCGGAAAACATCCGAAAAGCTACGGAAAAAATTCCCCATCCAAAAATTAACTTTGAGAAATTTTTACAGAATTTACAGGGCATAAGATTGAGTTATCACCTAAATGGAAAAGAGGTAGAAAAAGTAGTTAGACAAATTTTAGGTCCAGACTGGCACATGATTTGTGGCGCCTGGAATGCCCGTGACGCACAACTCAGGCCACTCCCACATAGTGACGCAGAACTAGATGCTAAATTAAAGGGTCTTACAGACCGCATTACTGAAAAATGGAAACCTAGGGCAGACTGGACTTGCATTAACCAATGCGTACAACAAGATAATGAAACAGTAGATGCATACTATGGTAGATTATTAAAATGTTTTAATAACCATAGTGGCATGCCTATTCCCGAAAATCAAAAGAATGATAACTCATATAAACAACAGTTAAAGAATGCATTTTTTAAAGGTTGTATTGCCCCTATCAATAGCTTCATCACGAAGCACATGATAGATCACCAAACAAGTAGGCTTCAAGCCTTGTTAAAGTATGCCAGACATGCCGAAAAACATTTTAACAGTAAAAAGAAAAAAAAGACGCAGGTCTTCACAGCTAAAGACGGTGCGAAAGTTTTTGTAGTACAAACAGCCAAGAAGGGTAAGCGAAATACTCAGGGTAACAAGCGCTCTGACAGAAACTCAGAAATTTATGAGGACAGAAAAAAAAGAGGTGAGTGCTTCAATTGCGGTAAAAAGGGACATTTGGCAAGAAATTGCAGGAGCAAGGCACCTGTAAAAAAAAAGAATAAGAAAAATAAGGATTGACTAGATGACAGTTATGCTGCTCAGCAGTCACCAGGGGAGACTAATGAGCAGGAAAATAATGTAAATACCTTAAAAAAAACAAATGACATGCAACCGGATGTAAAAGTTGAAAAAAGTAAAGTTTTGGACTTGGCATTATTGAGCTTAGAGCTCTATTTAGCAGACACGAAACCGGAAGTTACACTTCTGGTGAAAGGAAGAAAAGTCAAATTTTTGTGTGATTCAGGAGCATCACGAACTTTGATACATCCTTCAAAGTTACCGGAACATTCTGAGTCACCTAATTACATATTAGTGAAAGCAGCAAACGGACAGCTGTACAGGGAACCACTTTCCCATGATATAGCAATAACTGACCCCGTCTCGGGTATGACCCAGAAAAGTAAAATAGTACTTTCTGCCAAATGCCCCATAAACTTATTAGAAAGAAATCTTATGCAACTTTTTGGCATAGCGGTAGTCCCTACCATAAACGGTATAGAGGCACAGAGACAAACTGATACTTTTGTAGTACGATCGAAGGGTGAGGCCTATTATTGGTACAGCCAGGATCTGGTTACAACCGGTCCAGGGGCGGTGACCAAGGAACTGATGAATGTAGCCACCAGCAAGGTGCTTCCCCTCGATGTTGATCAGCAACATTTATTACATTGTACCCTATATTATTGTAGCACATCAAAACCTGATAAAGAATATGAACAAAAATTGTTCAGGAATCCCGCAAATAAACTAATACTGCGGACTCTATACTGGGACACTAAGGGCAATGGCGTAGTGAGTTGTTCATTACCTCAGGAATTCTTGGAATTGTACAAATCCAATAAACTACCGCATGTTAGCCTAACCAAAAACAAAAATGTTAGGTGGGTAGACTTGGGTGACAAAGTGACAAAATGAGAGAAATTTGTACATCTCCAAAAAAAAAAGCCCATATTGCCATCTAATTTATTTAAATATGCAGCTTTGTTGAGTCATGGGCAGAGCCATGTCTCAACAGGGGGGATGGTACAGTTAGTTAACAAAACATTCCAAACATACAGATTTACGAATTATACACAAAAATTTTGTGCAACATGTCATATTTGTAGCAAACATCATGCACAGGGAGCATTTAAACCGAAGCGAGGGAGCTTTCCAACACCACCCTATCCGTTCCATACTATTTGTATGGATTTCATAGAACTAAATAAATGTGAAGGGAAAAAATACTGTTTAGTGATCAAAAATATGTTTTCAAAATGGGTAGAAGCTTTCCCAACCAGGAATCCGGATGCAGCGACAGTAGCAAAAGCCCTAGTGAAAGAAATCATTCCTAGATTTGGCATACCGGAAAGAATTTATAGTGACAATGGGACACATTTTGTCAATCAGACAATTCAACAACTTGGGAGATTTTTTGGGATTTCTTTGAAAAACCATTGTGCTTATCACCCTCAGTCAGCAGGACTGGTGGAGAGGTACAATGGAATTTTGAAAAACAAGTTGAGAAAATTAATGAATGAGACTCAAAAGACTTGGATTTGCTGTCTGCCTTTAGCACTGCTGAGCATGAGAACTGTTCCAAATGTAAAGGGCTTGACCCCTTTTGAGATAGTGTTTGGAAGGGCATACTGTGTGCCACAATGGAAGGCCCTCATGCCTGCAGAGCTGGAGGCTGATGGCTCATTAGCTAGTTATATGAAGAAATTGTTAACAAATAAGACTGTTTTGCAGTTGAACTCTTTTTCAGATAAACAAAAAGCAAAACCGGAGGCCGTGCTGACCCCGGGGTCCTGGATTTGGCTGAAAGTCATAAAAAGAAAGAACTGGGCAAGTCCAAAGTGGGAAGGTCCGTACCAGGTACTATTGGCAACACCTACTGCAGTAAAAATTGCTGAGAGATCATCTTGGGTTCATTTGACACACTGTAAACCTGTCAAGGAATTTAGCTTGGATAAACGCCTTTTAACTGACATACCACAGGAACAGGATGGCCAGAGGCAGAGTGAATAAAAATGTGAAACAACCCCAAAGACATTGGTTCACTGGCCTACTGATCATACACTTATTAACTATGTTTGTAGTAACCTTTTTGTTGTTATGGTTTTTCTTGCATATAACTACAGAAGTGAAATTAATAAAACGTGATGAAGGACTGGCTATAGACTGGCACCCAAACTTTAACACATACCTGGCTATGAAACGAGTCTATGTAGAGACTATGAACGTTTCAAATTGCTGGGTTTGTACTGCAATACCCACAGCATATGGAGGACTTTTGATGGCTGCTGTCCCCTTGGGGATAAATGAAACTTGGGAAAACCTATTATTTGACACAGGTACTGTAAGATCACAAGACAAAGTGGCATTATATTTGCCCGTCACTCAGAAAGGAATTGTTTGTTTTGTTAAAAATGATACACTCCAGGTTGGTTGGAGTAACTGTAACATAACTGTATCTTACAAATGTTATATAAAACCTGTAAACCAAGGTACTAGTTGTAGCACGAATTATGGTTCATACTTAAGCTTGATGAAAACAACATTGAGAGATGTGCAAAAAACTCCTGAAATATATAGACAATTATCTGTTATAGATAAGAAAATGTTTCATTCAGGGTTAACCCGCATCAGTACAAAAGTAGAAAACTGTTATTTTGTTTGTGGGAAAAAGGCCTACAAATGGTTACCTGAGAATTGGTCCGGCAGTTGTTTTTTGGGTTATCTGGTTCCAGCCATAAGACATACTGCAGAATTGCCCCTGGGTAAAATACGTAATGTAAGAAATGTAGCTCAGCAAGCCGAGAACACAGTCAAAAAACCTGCTAATCCAGTGGGTAAAATTGAAGCAAACTGGAAGGATCATTCGGCTGTGAAGGACAAAGAAAAGTTGACCCATATGGACTTGAGTGACAGTGTTATATCCTGGGCTGGGTATTCCCAACCTACGGAGCAGTCAAATCGATTTGGGAACTAAGGAAATTGTCAAAACTCCTCGAAGTAATGAGCAATGCGACTTTTTCCGCTCTTGAACTTGTGACTGATGAAATGAATGCAATGAGAACAGTTGTATTGCAGAACCAAATGGCTCTCGACTTCACCCTAGCGGCGAGAGGTGGTACGTGCGCGCTTATCAAAGAAGAATGCTGTGCGTACATTCCAGACAACCAGCATGAAATCAATGATCACCTGGAGGTAATACAGCAGGTGTCAGCAATGGCAGAACCAGGCCCAAACCCACTGACGAACTTTTTCCAGAATCTGTTTGGGGGGTGGGGGTCGGTCCTTATGAACATTCTGATTGCAATTTGTGTAGTACTGCTCATAATTGGAGCATGTGTCTGCTGCGGGATACCCTGTGTGAAAAAATTAGTTAAAGACCTAGTTGACGTATCAGTAACTGAAACTATGTACCAGGATATGGAATTAAATTTGTTGATACCAAGTGAAAGCCTATCTGAAATATAAAGCAAATGACTTACTTAGCTGAAAGTCCTTGAAAGGAAGAGGCTAAAAAACGAAATAATACTGTTTATGTTTCAAATAGAATAAAATGCATTAACAGGAGGGAGAATGTTAGAAAAATATATATATTCACGTATGTGCTGCCCAGAAAATATATTAACATACATGCTGCTTAGAAAAATATATATTTACAATGTATGCTGCTTAGGAAGATGTGTATTCAGACATTCAAACATATATAAGTCGTGTGGTCAAATATATAGAGAAATGTGTGCTTTAGTTAGGAATAAATGTACTTAAATCTATAATAGAGAACAAAGTTTGAAAAGTAGTATGATATGTAATGCATTTAATTCTGTTTTACTAGAATAATAGTAGAAATAAACTTGCATATTATTGCTTGAAGCATAAGCTGCAGTGTAATCAGAAATTTGGCCTTGGCAGCGTTCAAGCACAGCCTGGCTCATGTCTTTCAAGTAAAGATTATTTTGCAAAGTTAGAAAATAATAAATCTGTTCGCATGTGTATCTTCTTCCTGCTTCCACCAGAAGAATAGCCTTGTGCGCACCATCAGAGATAGTGTCCAGCTGGCAGAGCATGGAACAAAGGAAGGCATTTTAAGAAGAACTGCACCCATTGTATTCGAACTAATCTAAGAGCCTTGAATTGGCTACATCCTCAGGAGGTCATTGTGACTGACCAGGTGCTTGCAAGGCTGTAACATTCTCATGGGAAAAAGATTTTTTGAAAAACACCATCTCAGCACTTTTTCATAAGTTACTATGATGTAAAGACCCAGTCACTGACCACGTCAGTGAGGTGGGCAAAACTGATAGTGAAGTGTATAAAAAATGGAGTCTTCCGTCAATAAAGCAGTCAAAATTCTATACAAGTTTGTGTATGGTTTTTTGCCTCCTAATGTACATTAGAGTATAAGATACTTAAGTCCTCCTGCATTATTGTTTGTTATTGACATTGTTTTTGAATACTCAATGATTTTTACAGTCTGATTCTAACAAATTTATTTAACACTAAGGTTACCATCCTGGCCGCCCTCACCAACTGCCCCTTTTACTACAGAACATTTTTGATAGAAGGGATGTCCACTAGTAAAATGAAGGAAGGAATGCAAGGATGTAATGATGTCCCAAAGGAGACCAAAAAAATTTAAAAAAGTTATTTGAGTAAGTAACTTACCTAGACTGTAATCCTATGCTATCTCTGAAAAGATGTATTTCTGCATTGTGGCTTTCCCAATTAAGTAAACACACACACCGGCACATGCACACACATACACATCACATGAACATATACATGTACATTCATCTATACATGTATTATTATACAGATCTAATTGTAGGAAAGTACTGTATCATAATTGAATGTAATACTGTATAGCACACTATAGTATTACACAGTAATACAGCTTTAATCTTTTTCTTTCATCTGTATTAACCATTAAATATTTTATTAAAAAGGAATACCATGACACTTAGGAGTTGAATGAATATGGAACATTATTAGTTCCAGAATGCGACAGCCAGTTTTGATAAAATGGCCCAGAAAAAATTGAGCCTATATTGCGAGAAAGTCTGAATCTGTATTCTGTGAAGTTGTAGTTGTGGCAGATAATTTATTATTACAACAGTACATTCTCAAAATGCAGTATAACTTACAAAGAAAACCGCAAAGAACATGTATATACTGTTAGTTTGTTGTATTCTTTTTTCTAAGTATATTAAAGACCTAGAAACCTACACATCCCTCTCCATTTCTCATCTGCACTTACTGTAATTTAGAAGAAAAAGTTTGATGACATATTAATTACTCTTTAAATATGGTATTTATTTTTGTTCCCATGGCAAATATTTTGGTGTGGGTGCATAACATGATGAGTGTGGTTTCCTAAGTGTTATTAAAACTGAAACTTATTTTGGTGGGTTAGGAAGTAAAAACAAAATCTCACAGTTCCACTTTTATAACCCAAACTGTTCTCTTCTCTAGATGCTAATATGATTTCAGGTTTGCAAACTTTTGCTGACAGTAGTACTTTCTTAAAAACACATCTGATGTCTGTTTTCTGAAAACATGAAATCTGGTTTCCCTTTATAGGATCATAGGACGTTATAAGAGGTTACTAGGCTATTGGCCCTGAGGCCCTTATTAGCCTAGCCAAGAGTTTAGCCCATGTTAAACGTAATTTTTTTTTTTTTTTTTTTTTTTTTTTTTGGAACTGAAATACACACTTCTTTTTTTCTTTTGTTTGTGCTGAATATAAGCATTATGCCTTGTTATATGATAATGGATTTCATTCATGTTTTTGGTTAGCCCATCCCTGTAGGGATAAAATAATGCAGTGAAAGCAGCCCAATTTCTATATGTCTCACTAAGCATGTGTTTATAAAGCAAGCCAGTTACCTGTCAACACTGGAAAGTAATTCTAGCCAAATAAGGGACACCACTCTTCATCTTGAATACATCACATAATGCTACACCCGTTGGGTATTACATAGCAAAAAGAACATGGCATCAGCATGAGTGATTTCTGTCTCAGCAAATTTCTTTCTATATGAAAAAATAATCAGGGACACCTATCTCAAGTTATTACAAAATTAAGTGCTAGTTTCCCTAACAAAACTTCTGGGAATTATGCATATGATTGTTAATTGTAATTTCTAGTCTTTGCTGAGATTCCATTATAATCTTAGTGTATCTATACATTCAAAAAATTAAACCAGAATGTAAGCATGCAATACTGAAAAAAAATGTGCAAGTTTACAAATACAAAAAGTAAAAGATACACAAGCGACAACGAATGAGTGTTTGGCCTAAATACTAAATCCAGCTAAAAGACTCTGGTGTGGATTCTGTAAAGCCTACACAGTCTGCCAAGACAGTCTGCACATCGTGGTGTAATGTGCACACAATAGTGCACAGTTTTGTATTCAGTAACTGGCTCTACACACCATGTAGAACCGCACAAACACGGTAAGCATCATGGCATGCTAATTACAGCACAAGCAGCTGAATTGTTTGCTAATTATCCAATCCAAAATGGAAGAGGTATTAAACAAGCTATAAAGCAATCATGTAGACTCAGTGTAGGTTTTTCCTGTGAATTCAAAAACCTATTGGAATACAGCCATGGAGGGTACTCTACACAGAAACACTGGTAGGGGCAGCAGTTGCACTTATTCATGTATATATGTAACAGGCCTAAGTCTATACTGCTGAGCCACTAATAGACGTTGGCCAGAAGGAGAACTCTCCATGGTCTGCATGACATGGAAATTCTAGAGTGCTACAGGTAGACACAGAAACACTACAGGAACTCTGAACCTTCTGTCATCCACAACTGACAGCAAAAGCAAACCAAGTGGAACCAATACCGGTGGAGACTCAGGTATGTGTAACACTTAGAATATTAGCTACAGGAACCTTTCAGAGGCCAACAGTGGATATGCTGGAGGTGTCACAGACATCAGCATCCAGGATCTTACTCAAGTCCTGAATGCTATGCTACAACATGCCAATGATTATATATAGTTTCCCCATACATCCGAGTGCAGGATTTCTACCTTATAGCATATTTCCTTGATGTCCTAGGTGTGATAGACTACACACACACATTGAAATCAAAGCACCACCCAGGGAACAGTTAAGGGTGTACGTAAACAGGTTTTCCAGGGGGTGATACTAGCCAGGGTCATTTAGTGTGGGATGCAGGGTATGCACTGGAACAATGGCTGATGTCACCCATCAGAAATGCACACAATCCCACTGAAGAATGCTATAATTAGGCACACACTGAAGCAAGAAATATTTAAAGCATGTGTTTGGGTTGCGGAAGACACAGTTCCAGTGTCTAGATACATCAGCAGGAGCTCTGCAGTACAATTCCAGTACCTGTGCTGAAATTTTCACTATCTGTGTCATCTTTCACAATATTATTTTAAGAAAACAGCTGCAGCAGGGACACCAAGGGAAAGTGGCACATATCCCTACTACTACTGGCAAGATCACTAGAGCTACATGCTGGTGAGGAGTCAGAGGGGGAACCACCATCCACTGTGGGTGTAGCAACAGTTTCCCTAATGTTGAACAACTGTGCTGCATGATATGTCTGAATAAACATCAGACATACCTACAGCTCAGATGGCTCAGTGGTAATTTGCTGTGGCTATCGCATGCAGGGTCCCAGGTTCAAGACTTGCTAATGCTGATTATTTTGTTGCTGGATAGAACATGGGCCATTGGATACAGAGTGATTAAGGCACTTTTAAGCAGTTGTAAGCAGGTTTGCGTGGAAGTAAGCAAGGCTAACCTCTGGTTAAATATGCTTACAGGTAGCTGTAAAAGTGCTTAATCTGTGTAGGCATCGCTTAGCACCATGCAAACAGGCTTAGTCCTGCTTACAACTGCTTATTCCTGCTTACCCCTATAGGAAAGTGGTGAAACAGGGGGCACAAAGGGGGTAAAACAATATGAAAGATAGCTACAGATGTGCAGGATTGGTGTAAGGAAGGTCCATAGCTGTCCATTTTTTCTACAGCAACAGCTGTGCATATATACTGAATTTGGAGCTAAATTTGGACACTCAACATTACATAGCTCCAATTTAGTATGTCCACCCTATGCATCAGACCCATATTTTTGTACCCTTGCATTGATGGTTTGGATGGAAAGGATCTGGCACAGGTTTTATCATATGCACAGGGTGTTGTGCATGTTTGCCAGAGGCCTAGGCTGTGTCATTCGGTTGACTTTATGGATGTGTGTTTGGGGTGTGGGAATGATATGGTCTATGCATGTTTGGTGCATGTGTGTGGAGGTGACCTCTTTCCTGATTGCAATGTGTGTGTGTGTGTGTGTGTGTGTGTGTGTGTCTGCCTTCACACAGTCACACCATGTGGCTGCCCAAGACTGATGTTTTGTGGACAGCTGTGGGCCATACATGGCAGGGTGTACAGTTCACCATCTCTGGCCAAGGACATGGGAAATGGATTTGCCACAGGTCTGACTGGCACCAACAGGAACAAGGCCAGAGGTGACTGATGTCTGCTGGGGCTGCGACCCTGTTGGCACTGGCCAGGACCATGTGCCCATGGCCTGCTTCATCATGGCATGGACAGCACACCACCCTTAGTACTACCAGTGTCACTGCCACTACAGGAACATGATGGTGCATGGATATTTGGACCCCCAGCTGATTGTAGTGCAGAGCTATGTCCACATGGCTGCCACCTCTCCCTTGCCAAACATTCAAGCACAGATATTCCATGGCTGATGCGTGCCCTGATCTCACCCAACTGTCTGTCCATGATCTCATTGCCCTCACACCTAGCTGCAACAAGGTCCTGGAGACAGCCATGAGCACCAGGGAGATGTTCTGCCACAACCCTGTGCAATTGTCTGGTGTTACATTTATTAGATGCCTGCATCCATTACAGCCCAAAACATGTGTCTGGTAACTGCTGCATTGGCACTTGCTACATGTTCTGGACAAGCATCAATCCTCCTTCGACCACCCCTGCCCATCTGCCTGTGTGTGACCTGGCCAGCAGTCTTGCTATGGCTAGTGGCTGGCTGCTCACTTGTCAAAGATTCCACACTTGCATGCCCTGTGCCTGCACCCAGCTGCTGGCCACTAGTATTGGGAAATGTGTGGGCATTGTGACTGTGTGCGGGGATGGGGATGACAAAGGTGGAATGCCAATCGGTGACACAGCTGCATCCCATGACAACCCCACCTGTGCCCCACTATGGTTGTCGTCATGGTCAGAGTCACCAAACAAGCTAACATCGCATATATAGCAGGAGGGACTGGGACCATCATGCCCACCTGTGAGGAAAAGATATGTACATTACTAACATCATTATACGGTTTGCTATCATATACACACATTTTCACACACACACACACACACACACACACACACACACACACACACACACACACACACACACACACACACACACACACACACACACACACACATAATCATTCACACACACTCACTCACATACACACACACACACACACACACACACACACACACACACACACACACACACACACACACACACACACTCAGTCACACACGCACACTCACATACACAAGGTGTCCCACAGGCATTACACAGACCTCACATTAGGCAGAGGATGACAGTCATGATACACACTCAGACCACAACAGACACACTCTAGGCAGGCCCTCATCATGCAGTGCATACCTTTCAAATTACTTTTACTACCACTTTACACCACTGGGATGTGTGAGTGTCTTTAGTAGGTGTTGAGTCTTCACCTAGAACACACTAAACCCATGTAGACATCAGTGCTGTTCACCTGTATAGCACTGTGGCAAAACCTAGGCAACATAACTACAAACTGTACAGAGTTTTCAGAACTATTTTGATATGTGCACATACCTCGTATGTTGGTCTGGAACATTACTGGTTTGACTGTGATTTCCATTTGTCATAACCTGCAATACATCTATGTGAAAACAAGGGCATTTCCTCAGACAACTTCACAAACTTACACTGGATATAGTAAGTGTACACATCCCTCTTAACATGCAAGGGTTTTGTGACATATCACACGAGATCACATTAATATTGCCCTGAGATTTGCACCATTTCTTATGACATATAACCTGTGCACTCTGAATGAGAAACATAAACATCAGGTAGGGGTGGCATATTGTGCATGTCAGTATTACAATAGCTGGCTTGAAGAAGCTGCACACCCGTAAACCAATACTTTGGTAAAGCACCTGTTGCTCTCATTACTGCATTCAGTCATCTTGAGGAGGTATTTCCCAGCATGGCACATCTCGACATGGCAATGTTTGCAAACTCTCCCTTGCCAAACACCTCCAAATCTGTCAAATTGTAAGGCCATCCACTGTGCACAGCACTTGTCAGGTCATTAGATAGACTGTGTTTTGTATGTAGGTGTGGCCTTCAGGCTTGACCACAGCAGACTGTTGATTGTGTTCTTGTGAATCCATCCTTTTGTTCATTTGGATGTAGGGTGTGGCCCATTGTGTGTGCAATCTTGGGATACCTCCCCATCCACAGCTATGTGGCAGACACCAGAGAGATTATAGCCACAAGAGACTGGTGTTTGGAAGTAGTCATAATACAATCCAAATTGGCTACAGCCCCAGTTCAAGATGGTGGACAGCAAACCCAAAGCAGGACATTGCCATCACCCTGTTTCACTGTGTGGGTAGTGCTGTTCTGCTGTTATGCAGTGCTGTTACTGTGCCTAACTAACATGAATAAATTGTAGACAAAGATAGTTCAACCCTGGTCTCATAACACCTTCACACATTTCCACATATGAGTTTTGAAAAGCTGATGTATTGTTGTCTAGACGTTACCCAGAACTGGGTGTTGGAACTTGTGTGTTGTGAGAAACAGCTGCCATCGTCAAAACACACCCTATACC
Organism: Protopterus annectens; assembly: GCF_019279795.1. Taxonomy (NCBI): domain Eukaryota; kingdom Metazoa; phylum Chordata; order Ceratodontiformes; family Protopteridae; genus Protopterus; species Protopterus annectens. The sequence continues at coordinate 1,687,047,177 of NC_056743.1, forward strand.
CAAGACATGTGGAGTCCACGGAAGATTGTTGTCACATGTAATACACACCCAGTGCTTGCCAGAGATGTCTCATACTCTTTCACTGTTGCTGTTTGTCTCCTGGCAGCCTCCATGGGCATTTCTGAGATGATTTTCATAACATATGTGTAGGGTTATCCACTTTTTCAAAATGTCACTGTTGCACCATCTCTTGTACACCTTTTGATGACTATCTGCACTGTGTTCTATGGCATATGCAATGCTGTGTGTATGTGTCCCTAGCGTTTAATCTCTTTGCAGCATGTTAAGCTGTATGCAAACCATGGCTATTGCTGTAGCAGGCAAGTGTGGGTCTGTGTTGCAATAATCTTGATATGTGAGCTGACTTTTATTTGCAGGTACTCCAGGAGTTCATAATTCATGTCAAGTATGTAAGCAATATGATCAACTGCTGTGTTTCTATCACACACTGATATACCCCGGCATGAGCTTCCTCCTGTCCACACATATGCATCTAGCTTCTTATAATGTTACCACTCCACATACATGTTCCCCTAACAGAGTTGTATGTTTCACATTTGCATTGTACAGATTATAGGTCACAATACAGGTTGCATGGCTTTGGTCTTGTGTATTGTGCTCACATTTTCATATCTCACAAATACCTGGCATTGTGACATGAGTGTACACCTTTTATATGCACTGTATCACAGTATTGTATACAACATGTCCCTACTATTGGCCCACATTTTGGCAATCATTATCCAAATATCCTGCAATAACAGGTTTATGAGTTATGATACTGATATGTGACATCTCATGCAAATAGGCCCTCTGATATCATGCAGTGAACCCCACCAAAGGTGAGGGGTCCAGATGGAGAGATGAAAAGTCAGCAAGCAAAGGAGTGTAGTAGTGCTGAAATTGAATTCATCCTCAAGTCTTGGTGAGTACCTTCACAAGGTGGACCCTGTTTTTCACAAAATCTCACCAAGGTGACACTGATATATAGATTGTATTTATATAGCATATATCATGGACAGAAGTAAGTCAAAAATAAAAAAAAGATAGCTTGGTGCACGAGACCCAGGATAAAAAAATGCCCAATCCTGGTGAGCGCACTGGTGCCAGGACTGGAAAAAATTACAGTGTAGAATCCTCAAAATTTGAAAACAATCCTACAATGGGACCATGCCAGGCTCAGGGGGAGGATGGCCCCCCTGTTGTAGAAGGAAGTAGTAGCCCACAAAAGCGACAAAAATTGATTGGCCAAAGAAGAGCCATAAAGACGACAGAGTGGACTATTGAGGATAAGAAAGAAATTATGTATTGTTACTATTATGTAAAAAGCCCAGAGATTCCAGGCAAAAGATATACAAAATGATTAAGAGAGAAATTAGAGGAAAGAAAAATACTTCCGCAAGAAAAACTGTCACAAGCTTCAAATAAAAATTTACTTTCATTAATACAACAAATTTTTGAAAAACAGTATATAGATCAAGAAACTTGGATATCTTTGGAAAAAAGAAGCTTCTGCGGAAATGGGAAAATATAAACAACAAAACCTAGAGGTATTTGAAAAATACAAAAAAGAAATATGGACATGGGAAAGAAAGAGATTTGATATGGTTCAACATTTATGCAAAGGAGAAAACCAAGTTCACTAACATACAGAAGGCAGTTTCAAAGACATTCAAAGAAAAATAGAGGCAAAGGCATCCAGATATGGAAAATTTCACAATAAAAAGACTAAAAGCACAAAGATTTAATATAGAAAAGACAATTAGTAAAGTAGAAGTTAAAGAAATAGAAGTTGAAGTTATGGAGTGCCTGCGAAGTGAAGGATTTAATGTAGAAGGTCTAACACAGACTACATCACAGCATGATGCAGTGAGTCCTCAGAATAAGGAAAAGCAAGAAGATCAGGAGACATGTGAAAAAGAAATATGGACGGGGAAAGGAAAAGAGATTTAATATGGTGTAATATTTATGCAAAGGAGAAAGTAACACTAACCAATACAAAAAGAGCAGCACCAAAGATATTTGAAGAAAAATATAGGAAAAGGAATCCGGATATGGAAAACTTTAAAATACCAAAAATAAGAAGACTAAGAGGAAAAGTAGAGAAAGAGATTAGTAATGGAGAAGTCAAAGAAATAGAAACTGAGGTAATAGAACAGCTGCAAAGAGAAGGATTCAGTGTAGAAAATCAAATACAGAAAGCACCACAACAGGATAGAGCAATGGATATCCAAAATAAGGGGAAACAAGTGGAACAGGAAGCAACAGGTCAGGTGCCATATCAGGATATTTTGGAGCCTTCCACGGGAAACCAGTATAAAAGTTCACTTGAAGCTAGACAGGAAGGAAAGGAACAGGAAATAGTGGAAACTCTGATGCAGTCAATGTTGAGGAGTGATAGGCCAGTGAGTTCCCATATGACAGAACAACAGAAGGCACAGGATGAAATTGAAGAGAATGTGCCACAAGAAGATGTTATAGAACTTTCTATAGAATGCCCGCAGGAAATGGAAAACAAGGGATGTGCCCTCAGTATGGAAGAAAATGAGTTAAGAGAAGGGTTGCTTGATTTAATAGACAAAGACAGATATATCAAGATTAATGACAGAAATAAACTGCAGAAGGTTAATAAAACTCCAAAAGTCAGAAGCTTGATAAAACAAATGAACACAGTAATTACGACTGTCCATAGAGATCCATGCGATATAACAGAAGTAAACAGAATACATTACTGTGCTGCTAAATTAATAACTGATAAAATTCTACCACAGGAACATAGAGTAGCGAGAGAAAAGGGGGGAGGGTGAAAGTGAATATTATCATGGAAATATTGAATAGAGAAAACTATAAAGCCACTAAGACAAGAAGTGTCATTCTTAGAAGATTATAGAAGAGGGAACAGATCAACAAAAATATTAATAAAAATAGATGTGATAAAAGCAATGCGCAGTATTAGAGCAGACCAGGATCTATTATGCACTATTGGAGATAACAAACTAAAAATTTCAAACCAGGCGGAAGACTCAGAAGATACAAAGATAAATATAAGGGAAACGCACAAAATAAGCAATTTACTGATGACCCAATAAAGTTTTATAGAGAATTGGGAAATAAGGTAAAAGGAATTGACAGACCGCCGAAAAAAAAGGAAGTAGATACATTTTGGAGAAGTATCTATGAAGATCCTGTGGAACATAAAGATGCTAAGTGGATAGAAGAAGTAAAAGAAAGAATACGAAGTTTAAAGGTACAGGATATGAAATGGGATGAAATAACAGCCAGAGAGATTGAAACAAAGTTGAGAAAAACATCTAATTGGAAAACCTCAGGCCCAGATGCAGTACCTAATTTTTGGATTAAAGTATTAACTTCTTTACATGAGGATCTAGCCATGAGTAAGAACTATTTATATGCACACCCCAAACAGACACCACACTGGTTAACAACAGGAAAAACAATGCTCTTACTTAAGAGTGAACCTGCAAGCTACCCTAAAAATTATAAACCAATAACTTGTCTTCTAACGACATATAAACTATACACAGGGATTGACGCTGACAGAGTTTATAGTCATTTAGAAGAAAACTCAATTATGGCAGTAGAACAAAAAGACAATAAAAGAAAGTCATATGGAACAAAGGATCATTTGTTGTTAAATAAAGTTATAGTGGAGAACTGTAAGAAAGGGAAGAATCTAAGTATGGCATGGACTTGACTATAAAAAAGCATTTGATAGTATCCCACATTCGTGGATAAAAAGAGTGCTTAAAAATGTATAAGGTACATCCTACACTGATCGACTACATTACAGTAACCATGAAACAGTGGCAGACCATTTTGCAATTAAGCCATGATAAAGGACAGATTATTATCTCAGGGATAAAAATCCAAAGGGGGATATTCCAGGGTGATTCCCTGTCACCATTGCTATTTTGCCTTGCCATTAATCCATTAAGCTGTTTACTTAACAGCTTAGGTCATGGCTATAATTTGGCTTCTAGAAAACAACGAAGTATAATGACTTCTCATCTTCTCTTTGTCAATGATTTAAAATTGTAAAGCTCATCAGATGAGGAATTGAAAGCACAGCTACAGGTTGTCAAAACTTTTTCCGATGATATTGGAATGCCATTTGGTCTTGACAAATGTGCAAAAGCAACCTTTAAAAAAGGAAAATTGCAGCACCACAAAATCATCAGTTTGGGACAAGAATGTGATATAAAAGAACTTGAGCAAGAGGGGGTGTATAAATACGTGGGAATTGATGAAGGATCAGCAATAAAACATGAACAAATGCAAAATAAGCTTAGTAAGGAGTACTTTAGAAGACTTAAATTAATCCTGAAAACAGCATTGACACCTAGGAACAAGATCCAACCTATAAATCAATTTGGTTTTCCTGTCCTAACTTATAGTTTTGGAGTGATTGACTGGCCCCAAAAAGTGTTGGACAGATTAGATATTAAAACAAGAAGGATACTTCATGCTCACCAAATGATTTAAAAAATCAGTACATACCAAGATTATATATTCCCCGTTCTGAAGGAGGGATGGGCCTCCTTGAAATTGATTACATGTATAGATCTCCAATCTTGGGACTCCACACATATCTACTGACCTCACAAGATCCGAATGTGGTGAAAGTTTTGAAACATGAGGAGAATAAATCTAAGATGACATCTCTGCTTAATTTAGCAGAAGCATATCGACATCAAGCAGGAATGGAAATTAAACCAGAAGTGGATAAAAATCAGGCAGTAACTGAATGTGCTAAAAAACAAAGAAAAAATATAAGGTGAAGGATCAGATGAGAAGGCAAGAAATGTGGAAAAAACATAAATATAGTTGCAAGTATAGAAAACGTTTTGAAGAGCCTCATGCTGATCAAGAACAAACACAAGAATAGTTAAGGAGAGGTGAATTTACATCAAGAAATGAAAGGTTAATATTGGCAGCCCAAGATAGTGGGCTATGTACACATTGGTTTACTAAGTATATTGAACATGTGGGAGAAACAGATATATGTAGTTTTGTGGAACCGAATTGGAAACAGTCACACAATTTATTGCTGGTTGCGACTCTCTTATGGCAGAGGGACTGTATACTGAAAGGCATAATAATGTGGCGAGATTGTTACACTGGAGATTGTGCAAACATTATGGTATTGAAGTGGCTGAAAAGCACTGGAAACATGAGCCACAGAGAATAATAGAAAATGATGAAGTTTACATCACATGGGATCACCCAATACCAACAGTCCAAAAGATAGATGCTAGAAAATCGGATATAGTGGTCCAAGAAAAGAAGACAAAAGTAGCATTGATCACTGAAATCACCACACCTAGTGACTACAGTGTCTTGCATATAGACAGACACAGAGTCATAAAATACCTTGATCTGCAGGCAGAAATGAGAGCCATGTGGAAGAAAGATACCCAGACAGTTCCAATAGTAGTAGGAGCAACTGGTCTTATAAAAAATAATTTACAATCATATTTAAATATGTTACCAATTCATGTAACACCGTACGAATTGCAGAAGGAGTCATTACTGGGCACATTGCAGGTGCTTTGAAGAGCACTTTTGGCTAACATCAAAGCGTGAAACAATACTAATTTCATGAACTTTAATCATACTTTGACTTAGGAATGGGGTCCAATCCTGTCATGGTATTAGAAACCCAAAAGACTTGGAGAAATTAAAATAGGTGATCTTGCAGATACATGCAATTTGCTGACTATAACAGCTCAGTGCATCGCCACATGCATGACCTTAAATGCCTGGGGTACTGGTAAGCCACAACAGGAGGATCTCATACTTACCAGTCTCAGGATGCTGTGCCTCGTGTTGACAGGAGGTACCTAGGAATTGTGAGGCAGAGGAACTGTCAGCAGCTTCACAATAGCCATTGGTCCAGGAGCAATGGTACATGTCTGCACAGGTAGAGTATACACTATGATATTCCACTAGTTGCAATTCTTCACCTGAAATGGGCACATCTGTGCATTACTAAACCCCACCCAGTACTCTATTTTGCAATGACATATGCATCTAAAGACTGTTAGTACACAGTTGGAATGTAACCTCAGTACACTGATGTGGACTTTTGCCTTACCTGGATGCTCCTTGCCAGTTTCCTGGGTGGCACCCACCTCCACAACAGTGGTTTATGGACATGGCAGTGGTATTTTTAACTGGATTGTTTACTGTAATCTTGGAAAGTGAGAGGATGTGTGAGATGTTGGTGAATATGTATGGGTACTGCTTATCTGAACAAGCGTGGTCTACAGAGGTGTAGTAACAAGTGAGAGATAGCATTGATTGGTCACAGGATGAGGTAATGGTAAAGGGTGGTGGCAGCTATGTTGAGAACATGGTGATGATTGATGATCTGCAGTATGGTTTCATGCCAGGTAAGAGTAGTACAGATGCAAACTCCTTATACTGTATGCACTTTCACACTGGTGTCAGTTTCTCAGTGCTGTTACATCCCTGGAGTGCCTGGTATATTTGAAATTACATGTGTATTCCCCAATAGCAAGATTGCTTTTTTTGTTGTGTCAGTATGCTTGTAGTTTGGATATTGCTTGGTGACATGACTAGCAGCTCAGTGTATTTTACCTAATTTGATGTTACGTCCAGATATTTGGCAGATGTAAGTGTTGCCTGGCCCCCATAAGTGTTGTGTATTTCTGACACATCAGTGGGAGGATGTGAAGATTTACATGACTAACTACTGGGAGGTCACTCGGCTTTGGACTTGTGCTATTCCACTCAATAGATGTTGGAACAGACAGGAGGGTGGTACGGCATCATATGTGTCAGTTCAACTACACCATTATTTCAGATATGTCCACATTTTCATGGTCCCCCTCCTTTGTCAGGCTTGGTTATGCTTTCTTTCACTAAGCTCTGCTGAGCATACCTGTCAAACAGCCAGATTGTTCCAGACTGTCCACGTTTATTGCCCATATTTCTGGTCTGTTGAACAGTATCATTTTATTCCTTCCTGTGGTAAATCACTGTGATCATGTAAGGATTTCAGTCAGTATATGATGACATACATTACAGTTTCAAAATTGTCATCTTTCTGAACATGTATGCTGACACACAACCTGTTCCTGTAGCAACATTCTACATTTATACCTGCAGGATGTACATTGTGTCCCTAGTGTTGGTCCATTCCCCCCGGCTCCATTTTGTAGCCTTTGTCCAGATCTGTTGCACTTAGGGTTGGGGAGGTATGATGCTGGTTATAACTCCAGTACATGTTATGCGCACATATATATATATATATATATATATATATATATATATATATATATATGTATACACACACACACACACACACACACACACACACACACACACACACACACACACACACACACACACACATATATATATATATATATATATATATATATATATATATATATATATATATATATATATAGATATACATATATATATATATATATATATATATATATATATATATATATATATATATATATATATATATATATATATATATATATATATATATATATACATATATATATATATATATATATATATATATATAATATTTTATATATCTATATATATATATATATATATATATGTGTGTGTGTGTGTGTGTGTGTATATATCAGTATGTGTGTGTGTGTGTGTGTGTGTGTGTGTGTGTGTGTGTGTGTGTGTGTGTGTGTGTGTGTATACCTATATATATATATATATATATATGAATATATTTTGTTAATATATATTTATCTGTGTATAGATATATTTCTATATATGGATTCATTTCATAATCTTGAAATACTGAAACATCGAATTTCAGTATTTCGAAACTATGAAGCTAAATCCACAAAACTCCGAAACTACAAAACCCAAGCCCAAAACCGCGAAATTCAAAACACCGAACAAACCACTTACACTACACCATACATACACCACAACACCCACATCACAACATAAACAAAAACTACACACATAAACAACTCATACACACATAAGCAGGGGGGCAAGCCCTCCCTGCACCCACCTACTTATATATACTAACTCCGAGATCGCACAAACATGAAACAAAAGCAAACTCACACATGCACATTTTGCAGTCCCTCACACACACATCAAACATATTAGCACACTCAAACACACTCTAACCCCCACTCAAATCCCTTACAAAACACTCACTTACCTGACAAAACACCTAGATCCACACATGGCACTGCGCAGCATAAACACACAATCCCAAATCTCACGTAGCGTAAGGCCATAACCGCGAATTCGAATATGAACTTTTGCTATTTTAAACATTCGGGTTTATAGTCTCAAGATACTGAAATTCGACATTTCAGTATTTTGAGATTATTAACGGCTCCCGTATATATATATATATATATATATATATATATATATATATATATATATATATATTTGTTTACACATATGACTACTGATATATTCGTATATCTCTTTTTTGATATCTGCACATATGTATTATTTTATGTTTTATGTACATATTTTATATGTCTAATTTCATATGTACAGCTACATAGGTTCTTAGGTTCATAGGTTGGTACTAGGCTATCAGCCCTAGGGTCTATACAAGCCTAGCCATAACAATTCCCTGGCTATTTCTCCCCACAGTATTTACTTCCCTAGATCATGTGTATAGTTATAGATACAAATGAAAAGTGTATACATCGGATAAATGCACAGCTACATATATATCTGATGTATACACTTTTCATTTGTATCTATCACTGTACACATCCATATTTGTATATTTATATATTATGAACATGACTGGTTCCACAGTATTATATACCTGTCTTGAATGATATATTTAAAAAAAAACATTCAGTAGTACAGCTCAGATGGAGTAGTGGCACATTGCTTTGACTATGGTGTACAGGATCCTGGGTAGGGCTGATTATTTTGTTGCTGGCAAAACAGTGGCTGATGGTGACAGGGTGATTAAAGCAGTTTTAGGTGGGTTTGCACAGAGGTAAGCAGTGGTACAACCTGGTTAAACTAATACTTGCTTAATCTGTGTAGGCTTAACTTAGCACCAAGCAAACACGCACAAACCCTGTTACTGCTGCTTAAAACAGTTTACTCCTGCTTACCCTGCACTCATTTCTTTAAGAGAAAAGAACAAAGGATGATAGGAAAGTGGTGAAAAAAGGGGACACACAGAGGGAAAGACAATAGGGAAAATAGCTAGAGATGTGCAGGACAGGTGTAGGGAAGGTCCATAGCTGTCCATTTCTTCTACAGCAACAGCTGTGCATATATACATTTGTAGGTATATTTGCACACTCAAACTCCTCAGAGAGGGGCGAGGACAGAAATAATGTGTTGTGAAGCCAGTTAGACCAGATACGTGCCCAGTGGACACGTGTGCAAAATGGACAGCTATATATGGGGTGAAATTTTTTTTTGGGTACAGATTGCCCTTTTTTAAGGTGAGTGAAATGTTGGGGAAGGATAGTAGGTATATTTGGGGAGGCAGGTTGGGTAGGAAGACAGACAAGACTGACAGGACAGCATACAGGGGTGGTATATGTAGCATGTGGTGGGTAAACACCTTGGATGGGAAGGGGTGTTTGGAAATTGGAAGCCCACGAGCCCCAAATAGTAACAGTGGGACTGAGGTCCCCCACCCATGGGCAGTCACCATTGCACCTTCATGGCCACGAAGGTGGCTGTGCTGGGGTGCTGTGCAGGAGGGGCAGGCTGACTCTTTAATTGCACCACGCAGCCCTCAAGCTGGTGTAGCAGATCTCCCAATTCTCTGCGGAGCTTGGTATGCACCAGACCCTGGACCTGGCTTTGGGAGACAGTATCCTGTCTGTGCCCGTGCTCGGGGGGGTGGGTGGTACGAGCCCCATCCCCTTAAGCAATTCCACCCAAAGGTGGTGCAGGACCAGCAGATGAGGAGGTCCTGGGGTGGGTCCCAGATGAACTGGTGCCCGGTGCCATGGCCAGATGAGGTGGGAGAGGTGGGTCTGCTGGGACTGGCCTTCCCAAACGTGCTATAGTGTTGCAGTTTTAGAACATATGTGGGTTAGTAATAGTTAACACAAACCAGGATTACTTATAATAGCATGCATAGATATTTCCAATAACCCAAAACAACAGGTTTGGAACAGTTGCATAGCAAACAGAAGACATGCATATATGGAACCACAGTGGCCATTACAATGGCATGCAGGTTAAATTGATAGCAACACACCATGAATGACAGCATTTCAACATGGAACATTGATAGAAATACATTTCAATATTTGTTGAACAATAGGACACATCCCAACAGTAGGTTTGGTGTAAAACATACCCATTGATTTGTGAGTTTAGATTATTGTTGCAGATATGGTGGGGAGGGGGAGGATGTCAAGTAACAACTTGTATATCCTTGCAGTACTCACAACTTTAATGATCATTGTTCTAATCATTGCTGTACAGGTATTATTGCAAAAACCTATGGCCTTGGTCTGGGCAGTGGTATGTCTGTACACAGTATACAATTCAACCTTCTTATAGCTACTTTCTACTTCTCTTACCTGAAAGACCTGTTGGGGGAATGGTTGTTAACACTACCTGACTGTTTCTACGTATAGTCACAAAATCCTAGTTAAAATTATGCATCTTCTTCTTCTTTTGGCTGCTTCCATTAGGGGTCGCCACAGCGGATCATCTGTTTCCATTTCTTCCTGTCCTCTGCATCTTGCTCTGTCACACCACCCTCCTGCATGTCCTCTATCAACACATCCATGAACCTTATCTTGGGCCTTCCTCTTTTCCTGTTACCTGGCAGCTTCATCCTTAGCATCTTTTCCCAATATACTCCTCATCCCTCCTCAGCCCATGTCCAAACCAACGTAATCTTGCCTTTCTGGCTTTGTCTCCAAACCTTCCAACCTGGGCTGACCCTCTAATATACTTATTCCTAATCCTGTCCACCCTCGTCACACCCAGTGCAAATCTTAACATCTTGAACTCTGCCGCATCCAGCTCTGACTCCTGCCTTTTTGTCAATGCCACTGTCTCCAAGCCATATAACATAGATGGTCTCACTACCCTGTTGTAGACCTTCCCTTTCACTCTTACTGTTTATTAGTTAAAATTATGCCTACAGCTTACTAAAACTCCTGGGATTCAAACCATTGATGTGTCTGCCAAAATACAGCAATTTGTGTTTTATCAGAGTGAACTATTGAGAAACTGCTTTCTCTTTTTTCAATATTTTGTGTCTAAGTCTCTTTTGGTTGTACAACCTGACCTTGTAATCACAACATTCTTATACAGACATTGACATTCCTAGACATATTTTTTATGTAGCACAGTGTGGGAAACAGTGGTTAACAAAACATTACTATTCAGATATCAGATCTTGGTGAATGCAACATTTCACGCCATACAATACCAGAGTAAACACAACCAGTCCAGGATTTTGCATTTTATTGCCAGGCAGTTACAGTTCTCTTACCTGGAAGACCTGTGGGGGGAATGGTTGTTAACACAATCTGACTGTTTCTACACATATTCAAAAATCCTAGTAGAAATTATGCATACAGCTTACTACCACTCCAAGGATTCAAACTATTGCTGTGTCTGCTAAAAATACAACAATTTGTGTTTCATCAGTGAGCTATTGAGAAACAGCTGTCTTTTCTTTCAATGTATTCTGTCTAATTATCTCTTGGTTGTACAATCTGACCTTGTAATTATAACATTCTTATACAGACATTCCTAGACATATTTTCGATATTGCATAATGTGGAAAAAGTGGCTAACACAACATTACTATTCAGATATCAGATCTTGGTGAATGCAACATTTCATGCCATACAGTACCACAATAAACACAATCAGTCCAGGATTTAGAACTTTATTACCAGGCAGTTACAGTTTTATTTAAATATGACCTATATGGGACTATCACTGTCATATTGTCTGGTTTATTCAGTACAAACCATACACATTTTGTTATAGTGCCAGGTGACATTCTACTCCTTTATATTTATTTGGTATGACTACTATAAGCAGCATTGTTACTCACCAACCTCACGTTACAGGCTTTGAAACCTACTGGCATGGGCTTCCTGGTTCACAGCCTGCTCAGCTGGAGTTGTAATGAAAAAAGAGAAACATTTAGGCATACCTATCCATCACATACACAGGCTGGAGTTTGGTAAACAGTTATTGCTATGAATACTTACACACTGCTGGGACATCAACCCTCTGTCTTGCTTCTTGGACCCACTATTCCAAGAGCTCCCACTTCCTTTGTTTCAAGTCGGCATAGTGGTGCTGGACTTGATCATCAGTCTGAGGAATACCAGTGGCACTGATGAGATCATTTATTTATTATTTATTTATTTATTTACATTTGTTGACCGGGAGTGTCTGACTGGACGTAGGTCCATTTTCAGCAGAGGCCCGGGGAGAAAAGCTCCACAGTTAAAATATACAGACAATAGTTACATTGGATTTGCATAGCTATTAACAATTTGGTCAACATAGCTATTAACAATTACAAACATAGTTGCAGATGAAGAACATAATACATCAGTAGACAACTAGAATCTTTATCATCTGCAAAGTACATAACAGTCATTAACAATTGTTACAGTAAGAAGTTCCTACTGTATAGTAAGTAGATAGGCTTATGAGCATCTGAGCTTGTTATAATCAAGGTAGTTAGTGGGGTGGAAAGAAAGGTAGTGGGTGAATGGGGTGGGTGATATTAGAGTGGGAGTTGCAAGGGCATAGCCAGCATGTTTTTAGGTGTGCTTTTAATAAAGTTTTGAAGTGGGTGCATGATGGTACGGAGGTAATTGTGGGTGGGAGGGAGTTCCATAATTTGGCTATGGCGCAAGAGAATAGTGCTTCTCCAGCAGTTATTGGCTTTAGTGCCCTGCAAGTGATTTTTGTTGCTGAATCTTAGTGATCTGGTGGTGCGATAGGGTTGGAGTAGATACTGGAGGGATGTCCCATTTAGTGGATGGTTTACTATTTTGTGGGCAAGTGTGAGATGATACCATTGAAGGAGGTGAGGGAGTTCAAGCCAGCCCTGTTCAGCAAGTGAGAGACAGTGGTGACTATGGGAGGATGTCCCTGTGGCGAATTTGGTGATTTTGTTGTAGCAGGTCTCTAGCTTGTTTAGATGGCATTGCCTTAGGTTGATATATATTGGAGAGGCATAAAGTAGGTTGGAGATAAGGTGGGAATTTGCTACTGAAATCTTTGCTGCTTTGGTAAGAAGTTGCTTATTTCTGTATAATGCTCCTAGTTTTTTGTGGACTTTTTTATGGTCATGGATATGTGAATGTCAAATTTTAGTTTATTGTCTATTTCCACTCCTAGTAATTTGGTGTGTTCTGTTGGGTTTATAGTGGTGTTGTCTTTTGCTGTGATATTAAAGTGAGAGTTGTTTTGAGTATGTTTGGTGGGTTGGAAGATGACTAGTTTAGTTTTGTTTGTGTTGAGTATTAATTGGGCATCGAATAACCAAGTTTCAACAGAGGAAAAGGCTTCCTGTGTGACTTTTTGCAGTTTGAGTAGGGACTGGGCTGAGCAGATGATGGTTGAGTCATCTGCATACTGTATGAGAGTGCCATGTTTAGTGGCAGAGGCTAGATTATTGGTGAAAATAGAAAAGAGTAGGGGTCCAAGGATGGATTCTTGGGGAACCCCTATAGAGACAGGTAGTTGGGGAGATATGTAATTTTGCCATACAACAGATTGTTGGCGGTCAGACAGGTAACTCTGAAACCAATTGGTGACTGATTGAGAGAAGGATAGGTTATTGAGGACCATGTCAAATGCTTTAGATAGGTCTAGGAAAGTAGCAGAGGAGAGACAGCCATTGTTTTTATGTTGAAGGATAGTATTAGTAAAGGAGCGTAAGGCAGTGGTGGTGCTATGGTGTGGACAGAAACCATGCTGAGTATTGGAAAGGAGGTTGTTAGTAAGGAGGTAGTCTGAGACCTGAGAGTGAATGCATCTTTCTAGTATTTTGGAGAGGGGAGAGAGAATAGCTATGGGGGGGGGGGGTCACTTGGTTAGCTCTGTTGAGGGGTCGCCATTGTGGAGGGGAATTATATGCGATTTGTAGGTATTCACTTGGGAGGTTGTCTGCTGCTAATTTGGTGGGCTTAAGTTTAGTTAAGAGTTTTTTTATGTTGGAGGTAGGAACAGGAGAAAAAGAAAAGACAGTGGGGAAATTACTAGTTGAAGGTGTGGGCTGGAGGGGAGGGGGGGTTGTGTTGCTTAGCTAGTGATAATATGGTTTGTGTGAAGTGTGTGTTGAATGAGTTAGCAATATTTTCAGAGGAGTGAGGGATGTTAGGAGGAGGGGTATGGATTTTACCTGGGTGGAGGATGGAGTTTAGGGAGGACCAGAATTGTTTGGGGTTGTGTTGGGAGGAGACTATGGCAGACTGGTAATATTGAAATTTGTCCTGTTTTATTAGCTTTTTGACTCTATTGCATAGTTCTAGAAATTTATGTCTAGTTGAGTGGGTTTTGCGCCAGTGCTCCCAGACTTTATCCCTGTTTTTCATTTCTGACTTATTGGTTTTCTGTAGCCATGGGGAGGGTTGTGCTTTGGTTCTGGAAAGTCTTATGGGGGTGTGGTAATTAAGGATGCTCAGGAAGGTAATATTAAAACATTCAACTGCATCATCAAGACTGAGGTACTTTAGAGGATGCCAGTTACATTATTTGAGGGATGAGATGAATGTGAGTGGGTTAAAGTTTAGTTTTTTACGTATTTGATGGTAGATGACAGGTTTAGCTTGGTATAGGTGTTTTTTGAGTAGGAATGTTGGGGAGTGATCACTGAGGCTATCTGATAAGCAACCTGTTATATATGACTGGGTGAGACTATATATCATGGGTGAGACGTCAACTTTGTATTCAGAGCCCTGGTACTGGTCCTGCAGTAGTTTCACGTCATGTTTTTTTTACCAGGAGTCCTACCATGACCTTGGACTCCTGTATGCTCAAGCACTGCACCCGAAAGTGCATACCCTCTCCAACACCTACCATACTGCCAGCATTGGGGATCTACAACCAGTTATGAGCTGTATCCCTGCCTGCAAGCTTTAAATATGGCTAATTTCCTGCCCTTTTCTGTGATTGGACAGTTTAGAATAAGCTGAGCTAAACTAAGCTATGGGCAAACTTGCTTAGCTAAGGTTGGCAGTGCTTAAAGGGGCAAGTTCAGCACTGCTTACCAAAAGCCAAATCCACTTAGCTAGGCTACTCATTGCTTAGCATTCATACTTGCACAATGCTTACACCCGGTATGCATAGCTGTGCAATGCTTTGCATTGCTTATGTTTTATTTTATTGGACTACTACTTGTATGGGATTGATTCATCATTCATTACATATTATAAATTAGTTTACCTTCCCTGACATCCCCAATGTGTTTTCATTACATTTATTCTTGTGTGACTATACTGTATGGGGCACTTGTGTTTATATGGGAGTTTCACTACTTTATTACACTGACACCTCACATCTGGTTCTAATACACTACTCTGACTGAGAAATATAAATGACTTCCTTCATAAATATACAAATAAATTAAAATTGTAATGATTACACATACAAAATGGAAATGGTTTGTGTGAGGCTCAAACTGTAAATGACTACATGCAAGGAATACACTCCAACCTCTACACTATTGCATATGTTGGATGTCTATTGCTATTGAACTTATCATGCTGTTTCAGCTGGACTAAGCATAGCTAAGCAGCGGGCACACCCACGCAGCTATGCTTAAATTTTATTGCACATGTTAAAAAAAAAATTGTGTTGCATTTTTAACTTTGTACCCTTCAGAATATCCATGCTAATGCTAAACCTGTTATTCTACTTACTTTCTCATTTTGTAGAGTCAATTGTCTTTTATGGCTTTGTCCCGATTTCTTACCCTGACAGGTTGGGAGGTATGTTTTTGATTCTTCTCTTCATATCCCTCCGAAAATCCATGCTAATGCTAAACCTGTTATTCTATCAACTTTCTGGGTTGTAGGGACCATACCTCTCAACTGTACAGATTTTTGCAGAATGTCCAGATTTTTTGCCTCATGTTTTTGGCCTATTTTTAATAAAATTGTGGTTTTCTAGCAAATTACTGGCAAATCATTAAAGATTAAAGTTAGAAAATAATGACAGACATTTGCGTTTCAGACTTCATACCCTTCAGTAAATGTATGCTAACACAAAGCCTGTTATTCTATCAACTTTCTAAGTCTGTAATGGCAATATTTAAAAACTGCCCCTATTTTTGGGCCTTTGTCCCACTTTTATTTATGGCTCTGTCCAGATTTCTTACTCTAAGAGGTTCAGAGGTATGGTAGGGACAATTGTCCCTTGTGGTTTTGTCCAGATTTCTTACCCTGATGCATTGGGAGGTGTAACGAGCGATGTTGCTCATTTTAAATTATCATACGGCAATTCTGGTGTGCAGGGGTCATGTGTATTGTGAGAGCAATGCTCTCAGACACACCCCCTGCACTTGTACACAGCATCATGTCCGTTTTACAGTATGGCAGCATGCCTTCATGAATGTGCGTGACGCGCTGCTGTGCTCTACGGGAATTACCCCTTCCATGCAGGAATAAGCTATTCCTGTACGGAAGTTTGTTGAATCCCACACACTTCATTTTTGGTACATATAGTTGCTTGACTTCATTTAATTTTATATTGCTGTATCATACACATTTTTGTTAATTAATATTTAATATTCTAATATTTTATCCAACAATGTTCACATTATAATATGTATATTTTTTATTAAGCGAATGCAGTTGTTCTGGCAGGGCAGGAAATGATTTAATGATTATTATGATGCTTCTTGGTATTTAAATGTAGCATTGTAATGTTTTCACTGACACTGATGATGCCTTTGATGTTTTCAGATGAAAGCACTAAGTCCATGAATTGTATTTTTTTTAAAGTGTGGATTTATTAAAAAGCAGCCATTTCTTTCATAAATGAGCAGTGGTTTTCTTATTTTTATGTTTTAGTCTTTACAAGTTGTCGTGGAGTAGTTGGAGTTTTCTTACTTGAAGCTAAAATGCTGCTTAAGGCTTGGGATATACCTGCCTGAGACACATAGGCTGATAGTTCAGTCATGTCTCTCTTCATATAGTCCAGAGAGGTACATTTCAAGTCATTCACACCAACATGGACAAAGGCAGTCATAACAGTACTTGTTGTTGAGAGACTTCGGTGCATGTGTTATGTGGAGAATCCTGGCACCTGACAGACAGCTTATCGTGACATTTTCCTTATCCAGCCTGGAGAGAGGGACATCTGTGTTTCTCAAGATGGAGTTCATAGGTTCATAGGTAGGTACTAGGCTATTGGCCCCAGGGCCTATACAAGCCTAGCCAAAAAGGTACCCTGGATATGGCCACATAAGAAAATTATTTTCCTGTGCCCCTGTCAAGCAGAGCAAAAGAAGTGATCCCCAGTGTGAATTTCCTATTACTCATCCAATCATCAAGATTTTTCTTAAAGAGTGCTAATGAGGAGCTTTACTTGACATAGATAGGTAGTCTGTTCCAGAGTACAGGAATCTATCCCTCCAGCATGTTCAGTTTATTGTGGTGACAAGGTTTAGATCCCTAGAGCATGTAGCATGGAGGGATTGGAATTACTTTAAGTGGAGCATGTCCAACAGCTCTGGGTTTGACATAGCTTTGTATGTTAGGCAGATATTGCCTCTGAGTAGGTGATATGTGATGGAGTAAAGCTGGAGTTTTTTGAGGCGGTCTACATAGAGCATCTGTTTGAGGTCAGTAATCCTCTTTGTGAGGTATTTCTGTGGCCTTTCCAGTTGTTGTAGATGTCTTGTATGGTACATACCAAAAGGGGCATTGTACTCTATAATGGGTGTAATGAGTGAAGAGTAGAGGGGAATGATGATCTCTTTATTTCTGGATGAGAAACCATTTGTGATGAGGTGTGCCACGTAGAAGGATTTCCTGACTATTGTGGCGATGTGATTATCAAAGGAGAGACCTCTGTCCATCTGTGTCCCAAGGTCTCTTATTACACTTTCGGTGTTAAGTAGACTACCGCCTATGTGGTAATTCATGTGTACAGAGGTTTTACCAAAGGGGATGACAATGCACTTCTTGGCATTGAGCTTGAAGCCATGGCTTTGATACCAGACATCTGTCTCAGTGAGGCCTTTTTGTAGGATGTCCACATTGTTAGGAGTTTTGATTATGGCTCCTAGTTTGCAGTCATCTGCGAACTTAGCTAGCCAAAGACCTTCTGTGTTAGCCTGTACTTCAGATAAGTAGATACCAAACAGGAGATGACCCTGGACTGAACCCTGTGGTACTCCAGTTGTCACTGGTCTGAACTCTGATTTGGAGTCTGCTACTTTCACAGTGTGGGTTCTGACATTAAGCCAGTTGGCAACCCATCTTGTGACATAGGTATTTATACCGAGTTTAGTGAGTTTCTCTATAATTCCAGAGTGGGGGATGGTGTCGAATGCCTTAGCGAGATCTAGATAGGCTGTGTGAACCACCTTACCCTCATCTATGATTTTGGTGACTGTTTCAAAGAAGTCTATCAGGTTTAAGAGATATGAGCTGCCTTTTACAAACCTGAACTGCGTGGAGTCCAGAGTTTGGAGATCTCCAATGTCTTTGTTTATGAGTTCCATGATGATACATTCCATGGCCTTGCAGACCAGGCTCGTCAGGCTAATGGGGTGGTAGTTCCCGGGGTCTGTCATGGCTTCCCCTTTGTGGAGTGGTATAACCATCACAGTGCACCATTCAATGGGAACAAAGCCTGAGGTGAGGTTATGACTTGACATGGTACTTAGGTGGGGTGCCAGTTCATTCTGTAGTTCATGTAGAAGTCAGCCTGGGATGTTGTCAGGTCCCAGGGATGTTGTGTTCTTGGCTTTGGCGAGTGAGGTTTTTACCTGTGCAGCCATGATTACAGGAGCTTTGCATTCTTCTTGTATAGATATGGGTCCTTTAGGGGGTGAGAGGGGGGTAAAGTTAGCACTGAATCTATCTGCCAGGATGTTGGCAATATCAGTTGGGTCTGTATATTTAGTGCCATTGTGCTGTAACTCAGAGCAGATCTGAGTGTTGTTATTGAGATTCTTGACATAGCTATAGAATGCTTTGTGGTTGTCTTTAGAATCAGTGGTGATTTTGTTTTCATAATTAGCTTTGGAGGATTTTATGAGGGATCTCAGCTTCTTACTGAGGCTGACCAAGGAGTTCCTCCAATCATGGGATTTTACTCTTTTTTTGCAACAGTTTCTTTCTTCTGTTGTAGAGTTTGTTTATGGAAGGGGACCACCAGATTGGCTTCCTTTTTTTGGAGGATAGCATCTTGGTTCTGTTAGGGATTGCACGATCCATGCACTCGTGTAAGTCTTTATAAAGTGCATTTGTATAGGATTCAGTAGTTGTATTGTCCATCTACATGGGTGTCATGAAGTTTGCCACTTCTGTCTTAAGAAGCGTGAAGTTGGCTTTGGAAATTTTTTTTACAATGGTTTCCTTAATGTGGGGTGGGAGCGGGATGTGGATGTCTAGGGTGATTAGCTTGTGGTTGGATCTGACCAACGAGGAATTGACCTCTGGTGTGGAACACCAGTTGCCCATGTTGGTGATGATTAGGTCTAAGATATTGCTGCCCCTGGTGGGGGTGTGGATAAGTTGATCCAAGGCATTGGAATTGATGAATTCCGGAAAACGTTGAGCAAAAGTGTTGGTACTTGAGTAGTTTTCCCAGTTAATAGTGAGGTAGTTGAAATCACCCATTATTAGGGTGTTGGGTTGTACCCTAATATTTTCCCGTCAAGAAAAGAAGATTGGGAACCCTTGGGCATGGTGGGGGGTCTGTAGCAAGCTGAAATCTGGATTGCGGTCTTGCCCAGAGTTAGCTGAACTTGGATAATCTTGGATGCATTATGCTGAGCAACTAGCTTGGAGGTGTAGATATCCTTAATGAATATGGACACGCCTCCACCTTTAGTGTTTCAGTCCGAGTTAGGTAGCCGAAAGGTGTGGTATGAATTATAGCCTGGTAATGCAGGGGTGTTCTCTGGATATTTGAACCAGGTCTCTGGCACTGCACAAATGTCACTGTTCTCTAAGGAGTGCCTCGAGTGAGTGCATTTTGAGGTTTAGACTTCTAGCATTGAGTAGCATTACCCTCAGATTTTGCTTGCTTGTACCTGTTATGGTGGTGAATTTGTCATTTGAACCTTGCCTAAAAAAGGCACTATAGGGGTGGCAAGAGCCTTTGCCAGTATCCAGAATCCCAAGGGCGACAGGTGCAGGCCATCTCTGGCAAAGCATCGTGGTCTGTCGATCATGTCATCCCAGGCAAACAGATACTGGATTCCCTTAGAATGACACTAGAAGCTTAGCCAGTTGTTGAAGTCAATCATGTTGTCTTTGTACTGTGGTATCATTCTGGGTTATGGTAGGATGCTACTCAGGGCTAGGGTCATATCTGCCTGGCTACAAGATTGAAGAGCTCCTCCATGTCTCTTTTCATATAGTCCAGGGAGGTACATCTCACATCATTCACACCAACATGGACAATGACACAGTCATATTTGTACTTGTTGTGGAGTGACCTTTAACTCAGACTAGCCAATGACAGTTTCTCTCAGCTCTAGTCCAATCACCTTCAATCGGATGAGATCCAGACCGCACTCTCCTCCCATAAGTGTGCAGAAGGGCCTTCTCCAACAAAGATGGCTTGAATTTGATACTCAGAAGTTACAAAACAGAACAGAAACAGCAAACCTGGATGTGGGCTATGCTACAGCTGAACTAGTACAGTATACAGTAAATGTTGCAAAAAACAGTTCATACAATTTAGACAGTAGACTGCAAATTAATACAAATTAAAAGTGCAATATAAGATACTTATAGTTAGAAGCAATTGATACCTCAGATCTTTTAGCATCTTAAAGAAGAGCTGGTTTTAGTGCTCAAGTGATACCAGACAGTAAAGATTCAGCAAGTCAGAATCTAACCTATGCTATAAAATGCAGAAATACTAGAAATTCAAAGTGCAGAAATTCACAGTCACAACAGCAAAAACAGTTTAAATAAAGCATCAGTTGAGTATAATAATGTTCTCAAAGTGCAATATAGGCTTTAAAATACTTACTTTTCAGCAGATTTCAATGAATTTAGTTCTGATTCATTCCAAATCTCTGGCTAAAGTCACCAATCTCCAAGCAGCTTCACTAAACTGAGAGCAAACCCTTACAAACACAACACTTAAATACAAGCAAAGTTAAATTATTTTAAACAAAGTAACTAAAGGGAAAGCCCAAGTCTGAGCCTTATTCCAACAATCCCAAACTCAGATGGGTCCTTGGCTGCACCCTTCTGGCACAAGGGTGCAGGGGGGGCCTTCTTAGTGTAAGATGGCTGGTTTTAATGTTCAGATTATGCCAAACAGTCTCAATGTAGCAAGCCTGTAACTTATGCTATAAAATGCAGAAGTATTAGCAATTAAAATTACAGAAAATCACAGTCACAACAGCAATAAAACAGTTTAAATAAATCAGCAATTTAGAAGAATACTACCCTCTCCTCCCATAAGAATTTAGACTACAAACCTTCTTAATGTAAAATACCTGGCCTGAAGCACAAGTGCTCAAACCAAAACTAAGAGGTTTAGAATAACAGTTACAATTTAACCAGGCTCCTAACAAGAAGTAATAAATCCAGCAGAATAAATGCAATTGAACACTTTTAAGAGCAAGCAGCCAAAGCAAAATAAAATAATAAGTAGGACAAACATAAATACATTAAAAGCAGTTGAATAAAGTGCAATTTTTTAGTTAAGTGGGAAAGGAGAAAACAGAAGACAATTCAAGGTTAAGAAACTAAGGGGGTGGTCCTTTCCAAATGGTTGGTCTGTACTCAGTAGAATGAGCTGAAGAGATGGGACTGGGAGGAGTGTTAAAAATTAAATTTAAAGTAGAGGCGGGCATCTCAAAGGCCACAAAGTTTATGAATACCACAACAATTGAGCAGGTGGTTGGGAAATATAAAATGCAGGCAGAGATCAGCAATATTCAGGCAGAGTACAGCAAGCAAGCCAGACAAACACTCCAGCTAAATAGAGATGTCTCCAGATATTTTTAGCTAAATGAGGAATGCAATTTCTCAGCTCCTCCCACTAATTAGCTGATCTAATTTACTGTTTGCAAAGGAATTTTTTGCTACCTTTTCTAAATGATCCTAACAAAGACCTCTTAAAGTTCCAACAGAACAGAAAACTTAAACCAAACAAATGTAATATAAGAAAAAGATAAAACAATAGAAGTAACCAAATCTTAAATGAAAAACTTCAATTCAAAATAAAATCCAGACAGAGATCAGCAATATTCAGACAGAGTGCAGTAAGCAAGCCAAATAAACAGTCCAGCTAAATAGGAAATGTGTTTTCATATTTATGTAAATATCTCAATAGATTTGCCTTCAGAGAGGTATTTCTTGCTGTCATGTGAAAGCTTACATCTAGTTAGCAAAGGTTTTCTAAAAATATATCTGGGTTGTACTGTTTTTAACATATAAGCATTTGTTTGTGAAAGTATAGGAAAATATAATTCTGGGTTTATGTTCATAGTATTATGAAAAAACTGAGAAAACACTGACTATTGTCACTGTAAAGAATACTTCTTACTGATAACGTTATTTATAGAACTTTAATAGAGCTACTAGCTTTTGTTGTTCACAACATATTTATATTTGATTATTATATGCTTTTTAAGTCAATTTAAAAAAATGCTCTGAAATGCAAGGATGTGTGCAGGCTGATAGAAGTGTGGCATCCCACTGTTAATGATCCCATTACTGACAGAGCAAGCAGAAGTAAATCATATAACTCCTATGCATCCAATGCGATATTGCAACTTAAGACAGATTTTAGACTTTTTGACCCGTTTAACTTTCAAAACAAAAAAACTACCCTGACAAAATATACGTACTACTCTCACGCCTACAAAACATGGGGCAAAATATATTTCTTTCTAATATCAGGAATATTTTTAACTTCTGCTTTCAGTTTTCATGTAGAACCCAGGTTCTTCTCTGACAACTTTAGAATTTCTCTTAATATAATTTGGTCTAATACATGTAATCTAGGAAATAACAACTATAAACTGACTTTAACTCCTAATTTACTTTAGAAAGAAGACATAAAGGTAGAAATAATTTTTATTAGACAATTTTCTGAATAATTTCTCTAATTCTCAACTCCCTCTTGACATTCAATGGACTACTATCAAAACTCAAACCAGAGGTCTATTTGTACATAAAGGATCCTACTACAAAATATGCAAATCAAAAGAGAACATAAAAAACAAGATTTACAAAATAGAGCATGAACTATATGCAAAGAATAACTATGAGTCAGTAAAACAATCAAACTGCAAAAAGAGAACTCTACTTAATATATGCATCACAACAATCACTTTATGAAGCAAAAACCTTAGCTAGAAATTTAAAATGGGCCCAATCTCTTTCCAAATTACTCACAAAGATTATAAATCTCAATAAAACTTCTCTCGTTATAACTGAAATTTCATAGCAAGATAAATTATAACACTAGAGAAGAGATACAGCTATACTTCCAAATATATGGGGAACATAATCTTTCTTATGACCCTCTGAAAAAACATATTTTTTAAGTAGCTTATCATTTTCAAAAATTAATCGAGACCAGCAGAACCTTTTTACTACACCAATTACCCAACAAGAAATTTTACAAAGAATCAGTAACCTTAAAGTTGGTAAATCACCTGGTCCAGACGATATTATTGCTGAAGTTTATAAAACCTTTGCCCCGATAATTTCAAAAAGTTTATTGCATTTATTTAACTACATTTTAAAGAAATTGGTATTAAAGATTTATATTTAAATAACTCTAAAATATTTATTCGTAAGGGCAAGTCTGATACTAAAGATCCTTTAAACTATAAACAGATTTCTATTATAAATGTGGATATAAAAATCTATGCTTCCTTATTAATAAATAGAATTAAAAGTATATTACTAAACATAATCTCATCTAATCAATCTGACTTCTTTACTCAAAATAGACAAACCTACAATCATACAATCACAATTGATATTTTAACGCACTCTCTAAACAACATGGCAACTCAAATTTTGTATTAACACTCAATGTTGCTATGGCCTTTGATCAGCTTAATCTAGACTTTCTTTTCTTGGTTATACCAAAGTTTAATATACCACAATCCTTTATTAAATGGATCAAATTTCTTTATACTAATGTATATACATTATACATAAATAAAGGTTTCTTCCTCCCAATAAAAAATATCAGTGGAACAAGACAAGGATGCCCATTATCTCTATATCTATTCAACATTTACAGGGAGCACTTATTTATTTTAATAATGCAAAACAACTTTTCACCATATTCCCACAATTTACAGTACTCGTATACCACTAACAGCTTTTGCTCATGATTTAAATCTCTATTTTTCTTTGCCTAATACTGACTTACCTAAAATCTTGCAATTTATTGAAACCGTTTTTAAATTCTCCAATTATAAAGTAAATATGGTTAAATCTTCTATTTTTTCCATTACACCCAAAGTACAATTTGATGAGCTACTTTCCCAATACAGAAATTAAATTAAGTTATCCATGTAAAAATCTGGGCATAAACTTTTGTCATGATCCTACTCTTTTTTTATCAAGAGAACTTAATAAAATCATGTAACATTGCAGAATTGGATATCCTTAGATTGAGCAAACTTAATTTATATCTTTTATCCAAAGTCACTATTATTAAAATTAATATCCTTCCTAAATTATTATCCCAATTTAGTGTATCAAATATTAAATTCAAATTAAATTTTTTAAAACTATCACTACTGTTTTATCAACATTTCTTTGGTTTCCAAATCTACCAGAATCAGTTATCAAAAACAGACACATCGTAAAATATTGGTGGCTTAGCCCTATCAGACTTTAAGACCTATTATGATATAATAAACTCAAGCAAACTTATAGCAATAGCAGAATTTAATCCATCTCCAGATACAAGGAACTCATTATGGGTGAAACTGTAGTCTACATTTGCATGTAAATACCACTGTGACCCCAGAGCATCATTTTTTTTTAAATGTTGAGAGTGTCAGAACTTTCAAAATACATGAATGCCTAAAGCATGTAATTAAAATTTTTCAAGATCTGATGGTTACACTGTATTTAAAAGAATCAGTGATGATAGATCAGCCAATTAATCTTAATCCTAACCTAACATTAAATAACCTGATGATAAATCTCTCAAACTACCCCTTACTTAAGGATAAAACCATTTTTGACTTCTTCAATTATAAATAACTTCCAGCTGATGACATGAGAGTCATTTTAACCTACCAAAAAGCTATTCTATCATTCTGAGACAAATTAAAAAAACGTGTTTCATAAATGTTTGGATGATCAAAAACTCAGTGAACATAATGCAAATGTCTACAAATTGTAATAGTCAGTATTTACTTCTGAAAAGAAAATATCAAATATTTATAAATTAATTACATCTATTAAATATCAAAATTCTATTATCGATTCTTAATTCTAGAATAAATTAAAACCTTCATTTGCACATAATGACATAATCCACTCAACTCAATCATCAGTAAAATTATTACCATTCAGAAAACTTGTGTGAACTCTACTAATGTAAATAATACCTATCTGACTCTTGATAGACTCAATAAATTTTTACCCACATCATCTCCTAAGTCCCCTAACTGTTCAGCATGGAAATATGAAACACAGATTTACTACACATGTTTTGGAGTTGCAAATGCTCATATAAATGTTGGTGTTCCCTTAAAGTCAGGCTAGAAAAAAATGGGATACGAGAAGTGTACATTATCCTGGGAATTTTTGTTATTGCATAAACCCCCCTCCTGGTTTAACACAATTAGATTTACATGTACCGATTATCCTTTTCTCCGTAGTTAAACTCTATATTACTCATAACTGGCATGACAGAATAAAAATGCCATGGGATGGATTTAAGCAAATTTCAATAAAATATATATCAGCGCATAAGTTAATATTATCTAAATCTAATAAAGAATCCTATTATAAACACTGCTGGGAAAATCTTTACAACCACATTCTGTAATCAAAATTCATATATATATATATATATATATATATATATATATATATATATATACTTTTTTTATCTTTTTTTCCTTTTGTCTTAGCTTTGAATTTAGAAAAATAAACTAAGGGAACTAGCAGTAAATACATTTTCACTAAATTATCATGTATTTACACTGAGTGCTCTATTGTGACCAATATTCTGGAAAAATTAAGACATTCAGCATTTTGTATATAGTTGATGTTATTGTTATTCTTGTGTGTTTTATCTGTTTTTGTATGATTAATAGATATTGCTAATAAGTTTATCATCAAATGGAAAACAAGGAAAAATTTTAATAAAGATACTATAAGAAAAATAAAAGACATATGGCATTGTACACCACATAGATGTTAATGGTTTAAAATGCAAAAGCATGCTTATTGCACTGGATTCCACACACTTACAGAATCGTCTCACCATAAACATTTTTTTCGGTTTGCTTTGTATTTTATTTTAAATGAATGACTCTTATGGAAGTATACGAATAGTGAGGTGCATGTCAGATGTAATGAACTATTAGTCAACTTATGTGCCAAGAATTTTAAGAGACGCATCTAAATTGTAAAAGATCAATGGGTGTTCTATTAAGGTTAATGGTTGACAAACAATCAACATACATATATAATTCCATTTTTGTATCAGCATGATCAGACTTATTCTAGAACACTCTACCCACCTGATCCCCTTGACCTCAGTGATAAGAGTTAAAATAAGATTAAATATATTCATAGAAGAGGAACAACATATAAACAGAGCTCTGGCCATATGTTCTTTATAACAGTAAAACAAATATACTCAGACTGTACTCTGTAATACACAAGAAAAACAAATATACCCAGCCTGCATTCTGTAATACACTAGAAAAAGAAATGTACCCAGACTGTATTTTGTAATATACAAGTAAAACAAATATATCCAGCCTGTATTCTGCAATACACAAGTAAAACAAATATACCCAGACTGTATTATGTAATACACAAGAAAAACAAATATACCTAGCCTGTACCTTGTAATACACAAGTAAAACAAATATGCCCAGCCTCGTTTCTGTAATACACAAGAAAAGCAAATATACCCAGCCTGTATTCCATAATACACAACAAAAACAAATATACCCAGATTGTACTCTGTGATACACAAGAAAAACAAATATACTCAGCCGGTATTCTGTAATACACAAGTAAAACAAATATACACAGCCTGTATACTGTTATACACAAGAAAAACAAATATACCCAGGCTGTATTCTGTAATACACAAGTAAAACAAATATATCCAGCCTGTATTCTGTAACACACAAGAAAACAAATATAACCAGCCTGTATTATGTAATACACAAGAAAAACAAATATACCTAGCCTGTACCTTGTAATACACAAGTAAAACAAATATGCCCAGCCTCGTTTCTGTAATACACAAGAAAAGCAAATATACCCAGCCTGTATTCCATAATACACAACAAAAACAAATATACCCAGATTGTACTCTGTAATACACAAGTAAAACAAATATATCCAGCCTGTATTCTGTAACACACAAGAAAACAAATATAACCAGCCTGTGTTCTTTAATATGAAAGAAAAACAAATATACCCAGTCTGTATTCTGTAATACACAAGTAACACAAATATACCCAGCCTGTATGCTGTAATGCATAAGAAAAACAAATATACCCAGCCTGCATTCTGTAATGCACAAGTGAAGCAAATATACCCAGCTTGTATTCTGTAATGCACAAGTAAAACAAATATACCGGGCCTGAATTCTGTAATGCACAAGTAAAACAAATATACCCAGCCTGTATTCTGTAATACACAAGAAGATTAAAGAGGTTTATGATTCTAACATTTAAAGCACTAGCTGTTCCTTTGATTTTCAACTTTCTGACACTGATAAAGGGTAGTTCTTCTGACTATGAGACATTTAAAAATAAAATTGAGTTAGAACAGGAGTAACTGCATATAAAGTGTGAACTGATTTGTAGATATGGAGATTTTGCACGAAGAAGAAGGTTATTTGTCTAAATCCTGTTTTCTTGTGGCAGGTCATGTAAGCTGTCATTTCTCCAAATTTACTTTTTTCCTTCCTCTTTGCAAGAGATGAGAGGATGGGACTATAGCCTATAAAGGAAAAAATATATATATTTCTTTGCCAAATTACGCAAATATCCTTGCTGTCATTTTGTTTTCACTTGTGTGATCTTTGTAAGACTAAATCAAAACTGGTATGGAAGGATAATCCTGGCTCCTTAAAAGGAATTTAATTCCTTTTAAAGATTTAAATTTGCTTTGAGCATTTATTATGGTGAGTTAAATAGACATAATTTAAGAAGTCTATATGTGTATGTGTGTGTGTGTGTGTGTGTGTGTGTGTGTGTGTGTGTGTGTGTGTGTGTGTGTGTGTGTGTGTGTGTGTGCACGCTCGTGTGTGTGAGTGTGTAAAAACTACAAGAAAA
>NC_056743.1:1687078378-1687095878 GCF_019279795.1 Protopterus annectens
AGTTATTTTGCTATACTAGTTAGTCAGTAGCAAAGGAGCTATCCTATATATATATATATATATATATATATATATATATATATATATATATATATATATATATATATATATATATATATATATATATGCTACATATCCTGGAATGGTTCAAAAATGTTATCAGTGTCGACTTGAATATATTTGCATTTTTTTCCTTTACGAATAGATAGTGGAATATCTCGTACTATAATATTAGAGAACTCAGTTCAGGACTTGTATTTTTTTTATTTTAATATTATTTTGTTGCCCCATTCCTAGTCAATCATTAGCTTCCAGTGACTGGCCCATTCATTCCTCAGGTAGTGAGAGCTGTTCCCCATCCTTTTGCTACCTGTGAAGTGACATCTGATCACAGAGGCACCATCCTTGCAGGTAGTGGCAGCCATTAGGGCATTTTTTATTACGCTGACTAACCCCACCTCCTGATGGTGACATGGACTTGGCATCACCACAGAAAGACCACCTATTCTCCAGCTATGGTGGTGTGTGTCCACTCCCTGACATGCCTCTGCAAGTATAACCACACCTGCTTAGGCAAACCCACCCATGTCTGTCTTCCCAAGTCCTGTTCCTGGGGGAGTGGCCTATGCCACTCCCTGTAGCACCAGGTCCACAGGTGGCAGAGCCCAACAACCTTCCCTCCCAAGTGAGTTGCACTGATGTCATTTGTAATCCCTTGACCCCAATACATCTGGTTTATTGAAAGAAGCACCCTGTCTACTCTGTGTAGTTAACATTTTTGAATGAGTTATTGAACGCATGGACATGAGCCAGTTTTCCCACATTGCCTGAATGTATCTAGCGATGGCCTTTGATACAGTTGCTCACTCTAGTTTTTGTCCAAAAGGTGCTCTATCTTGGCAAAGTACAATATTATAAAATCAGTCATCTGACTGAAAACCTTACCTTGCTTTTTAGTAACTTGATGTCATAGTATATATTTATAAATGGTAGGGCATTTGACAATTAATCTGTAAATTACATTACTAAACTTTGTTCAGGACTCCCTTAAAGAAGACATATTTGCAAAAGCACAATAACAGAATCAGTGGAACACAGTATATGATGGGTGGCCATACATGACAAGGCTGTTATTATTCACAAGCTGGTTATGTATTGGAGACCATGATAGTTACCGATTGTTTTGTAAGATACATGCTAGGAACTCATTTTGATTTTTGTTTTTTATTCTTACACTTACAAGTTCCTTAAAAAAAACTATGCCACTTTCTCTAATTCGTGATGGTTTGCTGCTAAATATATCTATCAGTTTAATATGCTTGTTGTATTACCCATATTATACACACAATTCATATTTAGCAGTATTTTATACAGATATCCATCTCAGTGGCACCTAACAGTGGCACATAACATGTTTATGTATCAGTATAGTGTGTCAGAATCAAATCAATGTCGCTATCATATTTTTGCAGATTTCTTCATTTAAATTCAAAAGTGCAGTCAGCCACAAGATAGACCCATAAGAAAAAAGTAGTTTGTGTGCAGAACGTTTTGTCAAACACTAAATTTAATAATAACTTGCAACTTTAAGAACTACAAAGGAATGTGTGCAATAGTCATTAGCAATATAATTAGTAACTCAAGGAACGCAGCTTTTGACACATTACAAGATTCTTTTATTTTGGACTACATGGGCTGGGAAAGGGGCGACGTCTTCTCTTTTCTCTTTTTTTTCATTTTTCAGAAAATTAGGCAGATGTCAGTCTGAGAAATTTGGAAACTTCCTGAAATCATAGCTATGTTGACATTGAGTTTAAATGTTTACATCATCAAAGTACAACAAAGAAACCAAGCAGGAAGTCTAAATGAGGAAACCTGAATATGCCACTTAATCTGCACAGCAGAAAAGTCCAAATATTTAGGAAAGTAACATAGTTTCATTAGTTTCAGCAGCAAAGACTTGGAAAAAGAAGACAAATTACATCTGTTCACACAACTTCTTGCTAAGAAAAAACGTTCTGCATACGTCATTATAATGTTCAGTGTGCAGATTTATTATTGACTTATGCATAACAAAGCTTCCTCTAGGAGGTTTTTTTTTAAATGTTTAGAACTTTTTTGTTTTACATTTTGATCTTGTCTGAGTCTTCTACATGCTGTTTAGTTTTGAGAATTCATGAGTTCCATTGTTTCAGCTATTAAGTCAAGACTGATGAAATTTCAGAAATTGGATTTCAGATACACCTCCTTCGTTCAATGAATTTAAAAATGTTATGAATATAGTGTGCCATATGGAAATAAACACAATTAGGTCAAGAACAACTAGAAAAACATCTTATTATATTGTATGGGATAATTTACAATATTTGTTAAAAAAATCCTAATTTCAATAGCATGGTATTTTAGCTTAATTAATTGATCTGATTGTAGTGGATGTCTTTGTAAATACTTTAGTTGTTTTGTTGAATGTTTTTAATCATATCTATTTTTAATTACTTGTATAAAATTGTTATGATATTTCTCTTGTATGTTAAAACAATAAACCTGTTTTGAAAAAAAAAAAAGACTGATGAAATTTGTTGACTTGGGGGAGTCTTGCCACCTTTTCAAATGCCCAAAGTGGGACATTTTTTTGTAGAAACATGAGATTTTGCATGAAAGAAACATACCCATGACCAGGGAA
Source organism: Protopterus annectens (assembly GCF_019279795.1). Taxonomy (NCBI): domain Eukaryota; kingdom Metazoa; phylum Chordata; order Ceratodontiformes; family Protopteridae; genus Protopterus; species Protopterus annectens. The sequence continues at coordinate 1,687,081,062 of NC_056743.1, forward strand.
AAAGGACAGAACTCCACTTTTTTTTTCTCAGACTAACAGCTTATTCTTTCAACATTTGAGTTGCTTATGCTATTTCATATAAGATTTAGGTGTTTCAGATACAAAACAACTATTTTATGCAACCATTAAAGAAAACTTACAATATATTTTTGTCCTAAAATCTTAGGTCATTTCCCATTTTTCATTTTTTTTGCAGGGCACAACTGCCCAAAGAGGGAATTTCCCTTGCAAAGAACGACAGGTGGTAACCTTTGGGAGTGGGTTGGCAGCTGTAATTCAGCAGCAATACAAAAGGGAAAGATGATCAGTACATGATCAGTATATGAACTAAGGAAATAGGTATGTGTTTGTAATACGTCTTTAGGGTCAATAAATAATTACAGGAAAGCAAACAGACCATAGAACTCAATATTGAAACTTACTTTACTCACTTCTAGCTATGAATAGCACTACAAACAGCACCCCCATACATACACACACACACACACACACACACGCACACAAACACACACACACACACACACACACACACACACACACACACACACACACACACACACACACATATATATATAGGCACACCTATCACATCACAAGTGAAAAAAAGAATACATACAATCAGCAAAGGTTGGGAAGAATGCAAAGACAGTCCCCCAGATTCATGAAGCTCAGCGCAAGTCAGGTGTAAGGCTTGCACCAGCCATGTGGTGTAGATGTGGAGTAGTCGCACCATATGCATATTAATGAAGGTGCACAGCCGCCACAGCCATGTGCATAGGAAACGTGCACGAGTGCAAGGGGCGCATCGAAGTTGCGCAGGGAGGTGTGTCAATTTCGGCTTTCGAGGAGCAATCTAAACTGCTGAATATTATATTCCGCCAGCAATAGTAATCGTACCTATTAGTGTCCATGGAGACTGAAACGTATGCAAAGCAGAGTCCCTGCGAACAGAAAATGAAGACTCAAACACAAATGCACGGTAGGGAATAACGGGTCCCTACCCATGAACAAATGACAGGAAAACCGTGTGCCTGTAGTCCAACGTAGTGTTGATAGCTATACCATGTGGAAGTGAAATGTATCAGATGTTAGAGCGCTGCCAGTAGGTATGTCCAGTCCAACAGAGAGGGCCACCAGCCGACCCATAATTTGAGGGAGGAAACATAGCTGTGCAGATGTGTCCATAACAAAATACACGAGGAGAAATGTAGATATAGGTAGTGACCGTATGTCCGAATCATATCCCACAAGCCATGTAATAGTCACATACAAAAGGTATGTCCGTATTTCACATACCAAATGTGACAGGAAATAGCATATGCATGTAAACAAAACAGAAGAAGCATATAAATGAGCCATAACAACACGGACACATGTAGGCCAAAAGGAACAGTATGATCCATACCGTCGACCAAGATTACCACCTGTCCCACTTTGTGAGCGACAGTCCCTCTGTGGGCAGATGTGTCCTGACACAAGCATGTAAAACTGGCAAATGTCCAGAGAATATAGGACATAATTCCTCCGTAGACATCATGCAATAGTTGCATTAAAGATTTTTCACTGGACGTATAATACATAAATGTCATAACAAACAGAATAAGATACCGAAATGCTACAAGAATAAGCTTAGATATAGGCAAGAATTGTAAGTTCTATCTGCCGAACTGACCGTGGGTATGTGCCGGCCTGTAAAATATGCTGTGTTCACCGCAACTGTCACAGTAGGGTTGCCACCCTTACAAATGGCCAAAGTGGGACATGTTTGGTACAGACATCAGACTGTACAGGCCGACACATACCCACGGCCAGTACAAAGGACAGAACATAACTGTTTTGCCTACAGAAAAGCATATTCCTGTAGCATTTTAGTTGCTTATTCTGTTTCTCATAACAGTCAGGTATTTCAGATACAGAATTAACTGTTTAATGCAACTATCACATAAAATATAAGAAATATGTTTGTCCTAAAATCTCAGGACATTTGCCATGTTGACAATTACATGTCAGGACACAACTGCCCAAAGAGGGACTGTCCCTCACAAAGTGGGACAGGTGGTAACCCTATGTCACACTGTGGCCAATTAAAAAGGTGGAAACACAACCGTTGACTGTGGGGAGGCAATGTCCACAATGGTTGGACATGTGTAAGGAATAGCCTGGACATAGGAAAAGGTGCCATCCTACCAATGAGTAGAACAGGCTGGCAAAATCCGGAAGTCAGCTGTATAATCCGAATGTGTATGTGACACAGTCGAACGGGTAGTACCCGGATACACCAACCAAGTAATGAAAGTGAAGTAAGGGCGTGTACCTATGTGCGTGAGGTATAGCATGTGGAAAGCAAACATGGAAGGGTAGTCCACACAACCATAAAGGTACCCGACACATGTAGGGTAGTCATTGTGTAACTCTGGCCATGTCATGGGCCAACAACCAAAGTAGTGCTCTTTGGGGTGTGAGTAATTTGCGTGTGAGGGGTGTGTGTTTAATGGTAAATTCCTAAAAGGCGATACTTGTGTCGTATGCAGAAAAGGTGAACCTGAGGTGTATGAGGGGGCAGTGGGTGAAGTGGAAAGAAACACAACCTCATGTAGAAACAGCTGCAAGACAAGTAGACAGGCCATAGTGTAGAACACAATCCCACAAACATATGAATATGGAAATATGCGAGTCAAAAGTATAGATACGGCACCGTCACATACCCACAGATGGGTCCTGATGGAACTGGCCATAACAAATGCAACACACCTGGATGCATAACAGCCTACCCAGCATACCCTCCACAACACACAACCTGCCACCATACCAGAACATCCACCAGATCCAGCCGTACTTGGTCCACTGGTTTGTTGCAGAAACAGCTACACACAGTGACCCCTACGCATATGTAGTAGGTATTGTCACCCTAGGCAGTGTCAGGATTGCAAACCATGTATCCTCTGCAGGTAAAACCCCCTGCACATTTTCGTGAAGCCACAAAAATCTTCGTTATCTAGCTTGTTTTGGTCTTGACCAATTTTTGGGATATCCCTCACAGGATGACCAACTTGTGTAAATAGTAGAATGGGTATGACGACATGATGTCCAATCCAGTAGATATCTGGACACAAGTCAGAACGTGCAGTGGAGGTCCATGACACTGTCCAGCCCTAAGTGGGCATGCATAACCTACACCCAGGATAAAATACCTTCCCATGAAGCACATGTCCAGACACGAATAGGAGGGAGAATATAATGCACACATTTGCAAAGTGGAAAATGGCATGAGGGCGAGGAAGATACTTCGTAAACAGGTCAACCCTGATCAAGTGTGAGGGACACTGTGTGCAGTCTTGACTGAGCATACCTGTCAACCTGTGTGAACAAGATATCTGGACAGAGCCGTGAATATAAGTGAGACAAAGGTCCAAAATCAGGGACAATCTGTAAACATATCTCTTAGAAACATAGAATTTGATAGAATAACAGTTTGTACATTGGCATTAATGTCTGGAGTATGAAGTCTGAAACCCAACTGTCTGTCAGCACGTTCCTACTGCAGTCTGTAATGCTGAGCTACTGCTGTGCCAGAACACAAGAGCGTATTACAGAGGTCTGTGCCATACCACTCAACTGTCCGGATATTCGCAGAATGACTAGGGTCACCACCTGTCCCACTTTGCGGGTAACAGTTGTGTCCTGTGAAAAGAATCAAGACATAGCAAATGTCCTGAGAGTTTATTTCCTAATTTACTTTAATAGCTGCATAAAACGGTTATTTTATATATGAATCCTCAATATGTTATGTGAAGTAGCATAAGCAATTCAAATGTTACTAGAATAAGCTATTATATGTACAAAAAAGGTTAAAGTTCAGTACTATGCATGGCTGTAGGAATGTTTTGTTCTGGAAAATCTGGCATCTCTACAGAACATGTCCCACTTTGGGCAGTCGGAAAGGTGGCAACCCTAAGAATGACCACAGGTTCCCCCCATAGTGTTGGTGTGTGCCTCCAACAATCTGCACCAGTGTTGTAAATAGCTGAGGATTGACGTCACTAAATAATGAGAAATATCCTGAGTATAAGACTCCACAACCTGCAGAAAAGTAATGCTAATGCAAAACCTAGCATTCTATCAACGTTCTAAGCTTGTAAGAGCAATCATTAAAATGTGTCCCTAATTGTCCCCCCATTGTGTAGGTTTTGCGCAGGTTCAGTGCTTTAAGAGGTTGAGAGGTATGGTCCATACATATTTACAGGAACAGCCCTTCACACTTGTGCAATGTACAACTGCATACCTGTAGTCACTTCATGTCCAAAAATAATAATCCCCGTATGACTGTATACAGATAATAGTCAAATGTGAATGGGAACACCACTCACTGTGGAGTATGGACTGTAACAACCCCACCCATAATATGTAATGCCAACAGAATAAGCTGCTGACAGGTGCCCAAACACCTGTGTCTATAAACACAGGTAAAACTTCAAAATAGGGAGATAATCCCTGTCCATATGCTTCGTCTGACATTTGACCTCGGCCAGGGAAGTTCCGTTCACCAGGTGGACAAGCCTAAACCCAGATCACTACATGAACACCCTGACAATTAAAGACCTGTATGTGGCTGGACTATATGCCTTGGTGTTCTGCATATCCTCAGAGTGATTAACAATGCAGCTGGAGTCCACAGCAATAGGAAATAGGGAATGTGTAATATGTAGTACCACCTTTTTTCCAGCAGGAGAATGGATGCCTGTGTCATAGGTGAAGCGGTGAGGCGTATGTTGATGTAGCTAAGTACTATGGGTATGCATATCAATGAGGGAAAACAACAATAGAATAGTGGTTCCGGTATCCGGCCAACGTGAATGCAGTCCTGGTTGACCTATGACCACTGCACATATAACTTGAAAGTGTAATGAAAGTCTTCATGCAGTACACACATTTAAATATGTAAAGGTGAACGTGTGTTTCACAGTAGTCCGTAAACTGGAATACAGATATGTAACTGTTACGGTCAGAATTATGAAAGTTCACTGAAGCACAATTACCTATGAAACATATGTAACCCACAATAAGGAAGGATATGCAAGTGCGCCTGCGCGTGTGTAATCCACTCACAGAATAGAAAATGAATGGTGTTTTCCCCACGTTCTATGTACATGGCTCATACCTGTTAAACCTGTAAAGTACAAAACCGGACAAAGCCATGACAACAACTGGTACAAATAGGGACAATCCCCAGATATTGCCCTAACAAACATAGAAAGTGGATAGAATAACAGGTGTGTCACTAGCATGGATTCTCTGAAGGGTATGAAGTCGTAACCTGAAATGTTTGTCATTATTTACCAACGTCAGTCTTTAATGATATGCCACTAACTTGCCAGATAGACACAAGGTTATGAAAAATGGACCAAAGATAAGAGGCAAACAGCTGTACATGCAGCAGAAATCTGTACAGTTGAAAGGTATGATATGGAGATATATATATATATATACACATATATCCACAGACATAATCCAAAGCAAATTACGAGATGAGGAATGTACAGACATATGTATATATGTACATATATATATCTATACACACACGATACATGAATAGATATATACACAACAAACATATGTCCCTGTACATATAACACATGTACATAAATAGGTCACAGTATAGCTAATATGGATAGACAGACAGACATGCATGAAAGGAGAATACACCGATGGTTTCCAAACCATTGCCCGGAAAGTACCAGTGTGACAGGGCCTGCAAGTTCTACACGTTAAACATGAATATAGGTGTCCTTTGCAGGACCCCAAAAATTGATCCTGTATGAAGTGCGAACCATCATTGATGCAAAAGAAGTCACACCTGCAACTACAATATAGGTGTACATGCAACAGTAGCAGGTGCAAGGGTAATAACACATGGGTCAATTGAATGTATGATGTACGAGCTGATATCCGCAGAGTGGGGAGTGCTCGGAAGTGGCACAGATCTATTAGGTACGCCCCATGGGAGTGATCAATATACCTATGTGGGTATATCACTTGCCTACATTCTCCAAAAAGGTGCAACCCATCTACTGGATATTGTGTAAACCATTGGGGGAGGATGTAGGGACCTATATCAGTGTCATGTAGGTGATTATCATGGATGGACATGCGTACGACCAAGATGGTAACCATACCTACCAGAATTTCAGAATAAGACAGCTGGACTAAGGCATAGTACACAACAGACAAATAGGGACTATATTAAATATACCTGAGACAAAGTCAGACCGTTGATAGAATAATTGCGTAGTCAGGAATACAAATGTTATGAGAGTTAGTAATCAAGAAATAGAAATGTCAGTCATGATTACCTAACTGCACAGTCCATCATGGCTTGCCAGCAATCTACCAGAAAGGCACATTATCATGACAAATGTAACAGAATCATAGGTCAAACCCCAGGGCGTATACCCATAATGTGTACAGGTGAGAGGTATGAAGGTAACCCGTCCTGATGAAATGTACAGAACTAGTGATACTAGGTGGACAGGTGAGAAGAAAGACGTCAGGACAAATGGCAAAACATGTACAAGTCATAAGCATGTTTGTCCACAAATGTAAATTACAATGTATGGCCTGTGAAAGTCAATGTGGAAGGTTAATAGACTCAAAAGACGTGTGTCCCTCAGGGTGTCATGCAGTGTCACCGATACAGTGTTCAGTCCCCCATACTCGTACGTGAGCTCTGCCACTGACGGAAAGCGCAAATACCAGCATACACATAAGGTACATGATGGAATAATTAGTGTGGATAAGCACCTGTTGGCCTGTGTGAGGAATATAACCCAGTGGGTGGGTGTGTCCTGCAATAGGAATGTAATGGTAACTGGCCTGTGAAGGCATCATGTATTGTGTGTATTGGTGTAAGGAAATTGATGTCCAGTATCAGAAACATACCTCGCAACTGTACGAATGTGCAGATGTATGCCTCATATGTGTGGTTTGTTCCTCTCACAATCTGTACCTGTCTGCCAAATACCTGAGAACTGATGTCATTAAATAATGATAAACATATGTGTTTAAGACCCCAAATCCCTCAGAAAGGTCATACTAATGCAAAACCTATAATACTGTCAACTATCTATGTTTGTAAGAGCAATATGTAGAATCTGCCCCTATCTGTCCCCCCATCACGTTAGGCTTTGTACAGATGTTTTGCACTAGGAGGTTGATAGGTATGATCAGAAACAGATACATGTCTGAGGAAACAGCATTATCGACTGCAAGATAACTCAGAAGGTATGAAAAGCGCTGCAGTAGGAAGTTCATCCACAGGTATGTGATGACATGTCAAATGACACAGCAGTCTACAGGAAGTACCTATAGGGTCTCACCTTTACCAGTGATGACAGTGGGACATACCCACAGCCATGCATACACCACAAATAGACATAGCACACAGCAAAGCCTAGGCCATGATACACAAAGCCTCCAGCATGTATGGATTGAGTGAGAGTGCAGCAAGGAAAGATGACTGCCAGGCTATTCAGCAAACACCTGCAGGGGCATGCAAGACCACCCATAACACGAACATTGCATGGACAATGTTGGGATTTGCAACATACCCAATTTGTATGTGTAAGATATGCAAATGATGTAATCGCGATACATGAAACAGTAAGCTGTCCGTGCAAGAGCAGAGTTATGTGCAGAAATGTACCTGGATGTTATACGACTAACGTTTTGCATGTTGCTAAACGGAGCAATAACAGCTGCAAATACAGTATGAATGCAGTCAAAGAAGCATGCCAATGTCCAAGTCCAAGGCCAGTGGCGGCTTTTTCCATTGGATATCAATGAACCAGTAGTTGTCCTCCCCCAATCCCTGGTATGGAAGCGTAGTGCAGTGCCACGAGAACGCGCTGCACTTTAAAACAAAACATATGGATAATATACATACAATATGTAGGTTTAGTTAGATGTTAGTACGCCATGCAGATAAATGGCAAGCTGGAGACAACATGGCTACTGTGTAGTGGTACCTATGTGTGGAAGCGCTCTGTCAGAGATGTAACGAAGCATTTGTAGGCAATGTGAGGCAAGTGAGGCTGAGGATAGTGAATCACAACATGTCATGCCATATGGGCCAAGCCTCTACAGTGTAGTGTAGGTTAAGGGGACTATTAGAGTAGAAGATAGGTGACAACATAAGTGTGTATGTACAAAACACTGTAACCTCACTGGAGCAGTGTCACATGTGCGCTGTCAGTACTCAGTGGAAGAGATGTGTCATGAGCTATCCTAGGGAACGTCAGGAGACTGACGGCGTATGCCATGGATACCACCGATGTGACCTGCAAACCTGCCCACAGTGTGTCTGCGCCCGTGCACAACAGTAAGCTCGAGTAAGCATGTGTGCGCGCGTGTTAGCCTGTGTGCGCATGTGGAAGAACAAGTAAGCTAGTGTACGAATGGTGAAGCCTGTGCAATGTCGTGTATGCATTTGTAAGCATGTATACGTGTGTACTATACACATCACACATGTACTGCGAACACAGACACACATGCTGCCAATACTACACACATCAATGAAATGGCACATGGATGGAGACTACATAGTGACAGTGCTGTAAACTATGCTACAGTGATGGACATAGTTGCAATGCATCATGCCTGCTGAAGTACACCTGGAAGTAACACACTGTGTGTTAACAGCATGCTAACATCAATACAGTGGAATAAAGCCACTGTGTGCAGCAGCACCAGGTTATTCAGATCCTGCATCAATGTTACACATCACAGGTGGTGGCACAGGTGACATCATATGCACAGGGTGTGGTGTTAACATGTCCAGAGCTGTCATAGAGCCATCCAATGTACATGTAGGTGTGTGTGTGTGTGTGTGTGTGTGTGTGTGTGAGGGACAATGGTTATTGCATGGCCTAATGGTGGTGCAATGGGTGTGTGTATGTGATAGCCATAGCTGTTTGTGGTAAGTGTGTGTGTCTGCATATACACAGGTACAGCATGTGTCGGCCATATATACAGGAGGTTGTGGGACAGTCACAGACCATACCTGCCAGGCTGTAGAGATCCCCATTACTGGCCATGGACACCCCTCCATGCATCCAACACAACTCACTCCTGCACCTGTCAATGTCTACACATACAGTCCTGTGATCTGTACCACAACCTGTGGATAAACGTACGTCTGTAATGTTAACCTGAGGTGCATAGAATTGACAGTTACTACAGACGGATATTAGCCATACTCACACTACAATGTAATAACCACTGCTGTCTGTTGCTGAGATCTGCATACGACCAGTCAGAGGTGCTGCACTAACATTGTTTCCAATGCCCGTGTAATACCCAGCAACACAATAACCGGTCACTACACATGTATAACCCACGATCACTACAGCACACAGTATGTGCACTATCACAGAGCCATAGCAGATGTACATACATCCAAGGTGCTCACATACAGACAATGCAGCAGAGTCAAGAGTGATAATCCCAACATACATATCTATATACACTATACATTTTATATATATATATATATATATATATATATATATATATATATATATATATATGTAGATACACACACACACACACACACACACACACACACACACACACACACGTGGCAGGGTTGGGAGCAGAACATAAACGTAAGCACTGTACCACATGACAGCCTCACGCAGTTACAAAACGCGCTATCGTGATCAGTGGATCACATGATTTACACAGCACATGTCTAGCCTGCAGACAGCAGCATCAAAGGCAAAGACGCCGCACGGATGTTATGGAGAGTCAATACTGTAAAAGCAATGTACTGTTGTCATGTAGCTGGAAACACACACACACACACACACATACACACACGGGCTGGGAGTCAAACATACATCTAACTACCCTAACACACTACAACATGACGCATTTACAGAACGCTCTACTGAGATTACTGAACACAGCACTCCCAGAGGCATACTTCTAGGTGGGTGACATCATCCGCAAAGGCAAAGACGCCAATAGGGAATGTATGTGGTGTGAGGCATCTAAAAGCATTACTGTGTCCCCAGGCAGCTGGAAACACACACACACACACACACACACACACACACACACACACAAACACAAACACACACTTGACAGGGCTGGGAGTCGAACATACACCTAATTACCTTATCACACTGCAGCATTACGCATTTACAGAATGCGTTACTAACATTACTAAGCACAGCAGTCCCAGAGGCAGACATCTAGGTGCATGTCATCATCCGCAAAGGCAAAGTCATCGGTAGCAAACTGCTGTGGTGTGCAGCATCTAAAAGCAAGACTGCGGACGAGATCATGCGTGTAAACACACACACACACACACGCACACACACACACACACACACACACACACACACACACACACACACACACACTTGGCAGGGCTGGGAGTCGAACATACATCTAACTACCCTAACACACTACAACATGACGCATTTACAGAACGCTCTACTGAGATTACTGAACACAGCACTCCCAGAGGCATACTTCTAGGTGGGTGACATCATCCGCAAAGGCAAAGACGCCAATAGGGAATGTATGTGGTGTGAGGCATCTAAAAGCATTACTGTGTCCCCAGGCAGCTGGAAACACACACACACACACACACACACACACACACACACACACACACACACACACACACACACACACACACACACACACATACACAAACACAAACACACACTTGACAGGGCTGGGAGTCGAACATACACCTAATTACCTTATCACACTGCAGCATTACGCATTTACAGAATGCGTTACTAACATTACTAAGCACAGCAGTCCCAGAGGCAGACATCTAGGTGCATGTCATCATCCGCAAAGGCAAAGTCGTCGGTAGCAAACTGCTGTGGTGTGCAGCATCTAAAAGCAAGACTGCGGACGAGATCATGCGTGTAAACACACACACACACACACACACACACACACACACACACACACACTTGGCAGGGCTGGGAGTTGAACATACACCTAACTACCCTAACACACTACAGCATGATGCATTTACAGAACGCGCTAACGAGATTACTGAACACAGCACTCCCAGAGGCATACTTCTAGGTGGGTGACATCATCCGCAAAGGCAAAGACGCCGATAGGGAATGTATGTGGTGTGAGGCATCTAAAAGCATTACTGTGTCCCCAGGCAGCTGGAAACACACACACACACACACACACACACACACACACACACACACACACACACACACACACATACTTGACAGGGCTGGGAGTCGAACATACACCTAACTACCTTATCACACTACAGCATTACGCATTTGCAGAACACGCTACCGAGATTACTGAGCACAGCACTCCCAGAGGCATACTTCTAGGTGGGTGACATCATCCGCAAAGGCAAGGACGACGATAGGGAATGTATAGAGAGTGAGCAGTCTGAAAGCATATTACTGTCCCAAGGTAGACGTAGACAAACACACGGCAATGGTGTGATCGGGGCAACCAAATATCTACGGAGAACTACAACAACACTACATAGATATGGGACGCACCACAGACAGTACACTCTTCAACACAGCAACCAGTGTGTTCAATGAAGGCATCCATCATGACATTGAAAATGGACATCTGTTGCCTGGATGACCACCATCGCTATACAGGATGTCAATGGCCATGCCCACACGCCTAGTATCACATGTCTGTTTGGAATGTACTGTGTGTCCATCTACACAATGGCGTACTGGGCATGCTCACACACTTAGCAGTTGCAAAGGGCCGTCTTGCATGCACATGGATTCTAAACACGGAAGGGCGCAGTTTGGAATGTACTGTGTGTCAATCTACACAACGGCGTACTGGGCATGCTCACACACTTAGCAGTTGCAAAGGGCCTTCTTACATACACATGGATTCTAAACATGGAAGGGCACAGTATGGTATTACTGTCCCGACATACATGAAGGCCACTCACATGTATTGACCAGTACACACTCAGGAGCTATCACAGATGTCTCAGGTGCATATCACAGAGGTACACACCACAATCTACAATGTAGCCCTCCGACATCACCATGTCATTGGACCAGCAATAGGCAGCCATACATTAACACAACATCATGTGACTCATGACCAGTGGACTGTACATAGGTCTACAGCAACTGTGCAGACTACACATGTACTGAACACTACGTATAGCATGCTGATATTGTCATGTGTTATGCATTGCAATGATACCACTGTACATAACCAGGTCGGTTCTACACATACCAGGGGCCCTGGGTCTTACACAGCTGTGACAGATGACTGTCGCTGTACACCAATGAACACACATGTTTGGCTATGTCATACATGTAATTGCGGTGGATATGTGCATGGACCACAGACACAACGCATATGTACATAGCATAGCTTTTGCTGTCCTCCGTGCAGACAAGTGGCTACAGCAATCATACACATGCAAATGGAAGGTGGGTCCATGGTTGTTGAATGCTAACAGTACATGAGGCAGCAATGTTGACCGAGGACACATTCCCTCTGTACTAGTTACCCATGACACCCATCATATCATACAACAGTCCATGTGTTATGTATGTCAACACACATGTCCACCTAACAGTACATGAGGCAGTAATGTTGACCGAGGACACATTCCCTCTGTACTAGTTACCCATGACACCCATCATATCATACAACAGTCCATGTGTTATGTATGTCAACACACATGTCCACCAATTGCAATGCATACAAACATGGCTACATGACAGGCAGATAGGACCAACACACATGTACAATCTGTAGTGTGCATGTAGCTACCATGCATGTGCAGTAGCTGATGTAAGTAACTCATCTGTGCCTAACTACAGTAAGATGTACAGCAGGTATGGATGGATGTGTGTACATAAAGTGGTGATCCACCTGTGTAGATGGATGTTTGCCGGGGAAAGCTCACAGGTGTGTCACATGCCATCCTACCATTACATGTGCAAACAGTACGCTATGTTACAGTTACTAGACGGTGGAGACATAAAACCTGCACAGCAGTCAGGTGTCACCGACAGCAAGTCACTTGACACCTGTAACACTTACATCCTCCCGTGTGCATATAGCAGCACAATTGCCGAAGGTAGCATTGGTACACATAATGCGGCCAATACTGCTGCATGTCTGTCAGACGTATCATCATATAGCAGGTGTATCATTCACAGTACTGCCATGTGTGTTTGCTTGTGTGACCATATATGCCATATATGGTGGGGAATACATCCCAATTGTTACACACCCCTGTACACTGTTGTAGAGATCTGTACATACTGTAGTGTGGAAAGCATGACGTAGGCAGGTGTGGTGTGTGTATCACACACATCAGCTATCCATATGTGTATGCCATTTGTGGTCTCCACAGTGTGTGTGTGTATGTAGGTATGTATGGCTGTCAGGTGCATGGAGTGTGGGTGTATGCTACCATAGAGAACACACAGGATCCCTAACCCCTCATGGTGATACAGTCCACTACCCTGTTGATGCCATTGGTCTCAGCTGCACTGGTTACCTGTGCATGTTCTTTCTCTGTGTCGCTTTGTGTGGGTTCACCGTACTGTGACAGTGATGACCACATAGGCAAGGGTCCTCACCTCAACACTATGGGGTGTGCATTATAGTGTTGTTAACCCCGTGAGTGTGAGCATGTTCCTGTAATGTGACAGGGTATTACTGCTACACAGTGAGGCCTCATGCTATCAAGTGGCCTCTAACATTATCATTGGCCAGACCGCTGTGTACAACCCCTGCACCATGTCAACATACCTGTGATGTGACCTGGTATGGATGTCACGTCTCTAGCCACTGTAGCCTATTAAACTGCCCACATGCATCTGGATCAGTATATGTGTAGACATCTGTGTTATGTTAGACTTTACAACAGTCAGGCTGAGGCTACGTATAGCATGCTGATATTGCCATATGTGCCTGTGAGTACTCCACAGTTACACATGGGAGACTGCAAACAGTGCTACCTGTAGGCACATGCAAGTAGACCATAAGGAGGGAACCAGGGCATCATTACCAACATGCTGTTACTGTTGTTACCGAGACACATACTGTGAACATATAACAATGCATGTTAAACCTGTACTACATGGTATGTCTGGTGTGTGTCAACAGTACACAACTAATGTAATATACACGTCTCTCACTATTCGCACACAAGTAATGTAATATACACTTCTCTCACTATCTTTACACAACTAATGTAATATACACTTCTCACTATTCTGTACACCCTGTGCATCAGACCATTTGAGCATGTCCCTGCACCAATGGTGTGAATGACAAGGATGTGGCACAGGCTTCATCATATGCACAGGGTGATAATGTTTGCCAGGGGCATAGGCTGCACCAATGGATGACATCGTGTGTGTGGGTAAGGGCCAGTGATATGATTGGACATGTCTGTTCAGTATGCATGTGGGTGTTGTGGTGCCCTACAGATGTCTTTGCTGTGTGTGTGTATGTGTGCACACAGTTCTGACATTTGTGAGGCCTACACAGGGTATTATTGACAGCTCCAGATTGTACAGACCAGGTTGTACAGCTCACTGTGTCTGGCCATGGCCATACGACCTGTGCCTGCCAGGGGTTGCACAGGCACTAACAGGTGGATGTACAGCTTGGCTACTGTCCGATGACGCATGTCCACTGGAACTGTGTCCCCACTGGGAACATCCAGGGCCATGTCCACATGGCCTGCTGTGTCCTGGTGTGGACAGCGCAGCACCAGCTGCACTGCTACTGCTACCAGCAGTATGGGAG
>NC_056743.1:1687105121-1687185121 GCF_019279795.1 Protopterus annectens
ACACTGCAATTGTGCTTACACATAGACTTGTCAGACTGCATAGTACCCCACTATGAACCTGTGAAGCTATTACATGTCCTTTGTGCATGGTTACTTGGTAGCCCTTCCATTTAGATTAGCTATCATGCTATTGCAATGTCCCATGCCTACAAGCCATATGTATTCTGTTATTGTACATGCCAATAGACGATACCTTTGGTATGCATGATATGCCATTTATGCTGTGTAGAATATCTGACATATCTACCTACAATACTATACATTACACATATTTCACATAGTATCCCATAATGCAAAGCATACTTGCACAGCGGGACCACCTTAGACATGCCATTGTCGTTATATGCCCATACACATGCCTATTGTGACAGTATATCAACATATACTATCCCCTGCTATGGCACGTACTTGTTGGACATACCCTACCACTGACAGCGGGTTGTATGGATTGTTCTGTTTAAAGCCCTCATGTAGCATCCCTTCTGGTGTCTGTGATGTGTACCTTGTGGCCCATTGCTGGAACCACAGTTTCTACATGCGTTAGTATGCTCAGCAAGACATCACTACATAAATACCTTTTCCAACTTTATGCATTGCGGACACTTTTAATTAATGCAAACTAGGCTATACATACAGTAAATAATTAATAAAAAACATGCTATACATAAACTTACATACCAAGTGTTCTATATACCTTGGAAGCAAAGAAGTGCAAAAAACAAACAAAATAGTCCAAGCAACCAAGGTGAAGCTGCTTCACCTTGGTTGCTTGGACTATTTTGTTCTATATACCTTGTTATCATTACAGACTTTCGTCTCTATCTCTCTCACACTGCTTAAACAGGTATTTTATATGAGCATACGGTTTGAATGTCTGGCAAGTCATCCTTATATATGTCGATACCTGTAACATGTGGTTTCCTCCTGCCAATTGGTGTTCCTGAGTGACTAATTACTTGCATATCAGCTGTGCAGATACTCCATTTGCCAATTACGCAGCAACAGTGGGGTATAATTTAATTCTCCACTTGGGCATTGCCCATTTGCCCTGCCTTCGGGGAGACGGCCTGTATTGTGTTTTGTTATGTGTAATTGCAACTGCTATGCATAGAGACAATTATACTTTGGATTCATGTCCCCCATGGATTGTGTGTGACAGATAGAGTATGTGGTTCAACATGTGGGTGTTCCTGTCATCCCAACGTCTGATAATGGACTATTGCAAACAAAACCTGTAACATCGCCATTTGTTCCATTATATAACGGCTGCAATTTTGCATGGTGCCTTTAATTGTGTCTCTCACAAGGTATGTTGACAGTTCTGCAGATGTAATTGACTAACTGGATGTTTGTGCTGTTATTACAGTCTGTATTGCTATAGTTTCTAGTGTGGGGGATGTCGGTGGGTGTACGTAGCATATACAGGTTTGTGGGGCTTGCATTTCTACATATTCCATACATATGTGTGTGGGCTCCATCCCTAATTAAAGAGCTATCAGTTAGTAAACTTATGTTACGGGATTGTACATTGGGCCATTTTTAATTGGTTTCTATATAGTATGCAGGTGATGTTGATACTTCCATACCTCCGGAATTGCAGCGATATGTAAATGGATATGTCTAAATGACAGCTATCCCGTGTATTTCTGTTCCAAATATTTGCAGTCATTGTGGTTGTGTTGGTAACAGAACCTCTTTGCCATGGGTTGCTACCTTTTCATATGACCATTGTTGGACACCTGCGAGACACACAGCGGTGTTTACAGGCCAGCACATAGCCATGGTCAGTACACAGGTTAGCACATACTTTTATCCTCAATACATACCTATTGTGGGACTTTGGCTACTTATCATATTGCATGTAACATTTACGTTTCTTACATACAGGCATAACTAATTAATGCAACTATTACATTATATATGGGACATATTAATGTCCTACAATCCCAGACATTTGCCCTTTGTAATGTTTTATGTCAGGACACACCTGCCCAGGGAGGGTCTGTCCCTCCTAATGCGGGACAGGTGGTAACCGTATACCTACGGCTAGCTATACCCACACCTACCGTAATGATCTGCCTCTGAGTTGGCACTAACAGACACATGATGTGGACACACACACACACACACACACACACACACACACACACACACACACACACACACACACACACACACACACACACACACACACATTACAGTCACACGGAGATGCACACAGCACCCTCAACACACACATACACAGACTACGGCACTCACAAACACAGTTGAACACAGTACCTATGTGGACCACAACACCGGCAGCGGTAACTAAATGTCCCTTCATATCATCATACTATTACTCGCGGTTGTACTGTTCTGGTACTGTGTTCTTTCAGTCTTTCAGCCTCGTGGTTACGCATGTCTGTATGTTACACATTCCATAATTGGTGGTATCCTATTTATTTGTACCTCCAAGGTGTTATGAATGTCGTTGACCTATCTATATATATATTTGCAGATATTGCTGAATCTGTATATATCAACATATATCATTCTATCACCCTTTCTATCTGTATTATATATATATATGTATATATGTGTACATATATGTATATATATATATATATATATATATATATATATATATATATATATATATATATATCTGATGGGGAAAGTGACAGGCAAGCTACACCTTTCATTGTGTGCTTGTTGGTGTATACTGTTTCCTGGACTCCGCACGTTTGTTTCTGTACCTGTCACATTATACCCCTGCCGTAGGTTAGGGTTACTAGCTGTCCCACTCTGCAAGGGACAGTCCCTCTTTGGGCAGTTGTGTCCTGCAAAATATTTGTAAACATGGCAAATGTCCTGAGATTTTAGGACATACTTATTTCCTATAGTTTATGTAATAGTTGCATAAAACAGTTATTCTGTATCTGAACCACCTATATGTTCTAGAAACAGAATAAGTAAGTAAACATTATAAGAATGAGCTTTTATCTAGGCAAAACAGTGAAGTTCTGAATTCTGTACTGGCCGGATGTATGTGTCGGCCTGCAGACATCTGACGTATGTCCCACATTATTCATTTGAAGAGGTGGCAACCCTACCATAGGTACATCTTGGCTAGCAATAGTGTTAGGTGATTCTATACATGATTGCGTGTTCTACTCCTGGCAGTGGTCGTTTTACCCTTCAGAGCAGGCGCTATTAGTACAGGGGTGAATAATGCTGGTTTCACCTGTTCTGGACATCATTGACTGTGATCTGCATGATATTCGGAGAAGCTTATCCCTGTTTCGCGCATATCCATATAGTCATATTTAAACGTCGCTTACCAGCAATGGGCAATGCATATTCCCGCTAATGTGTGCTACACATATGATCTGATGACTTGCATCGGACATGCATTACTCGTGCCTTTGGGATTACGTTACATCCCTTGCAGGATGTGTGACTGGGAACATGCATGATGGTCACTGCATTTAACACATGGCCATCTGGGATTTGTACACGTGTTATGTCGTTTTGTATGTGGAGTATACTATGGCTGTTACTCCATACTGCACTCACATGGGTAACTCAGTTAGTTTACATATGGATGAGTCCAGTTAATGGTATGTCCATGTGATGTTTACTGGATGTACTCCAGCATTGGGTATGTATATCACAGTGAGCCACACACAATACTGTGCTACACCTTCAAACGATAGTAGGTGGAGCATGCTGGGGTGACGAATACCTGTCATGGGTACACCCCATGCCTTGACACAGCATCCATGATTATATTATGTGGAGCCCCTCATTAATGCAGCAGGGACTCCGTGCTGAGTGTGTGCAGAACAGTGCTTACACACATGTGCTCCCACAATTGCCCCTGCTCCACTAAGCGACAGTTGGTTAGTTGATGTTGTGGCGACAGCGGACACTGTTTGCCCAGTTTGGTGTATGGCCTCTGACAATCGGCCGTGTACCTACCAATGTACCTGGGAACCTATACACACAGCACCACCATATGCTGATAGGCGCATGTACTGTTCAGGTGTTGACATTTCGTGTTCCAGTAGCTGTTGTGTGTACAATGTTTGAGGGCTGCCTATGTAGGATTCACACAGTGGGCCACCTATACATTACAATTTACAGGTGGTCGTGTTTGTGTGCCATCCATTTTACTGTGTGTGCAGGTGGAGTGGTGTGTCAGTCCATAGGGGCCTACACTGTCAGAGTATGTGCTATACGTTCCCTCTTTGCCAAGGCATAGGCATATTGGGCACGCCTCCTTCTGTCTACTGGGGCTGGCACAGTGTGTTCATGGTCTGAATCCCTCTGTGCCTGTGATGGCCTTGGCGATTGTGGTGGGCTATGAGGGCCTTCACCATTTTGTCCCTGTTGCAGCTGTTTCCGCAGGATCATATTATGTAGCATGGCACATACTATGACGATGTGGGCACACGTGCCTGGAGGGTACTGCAAGGCTCCACCAGATGTGTCCAAGCACCGGAACTGTGATTTCAGCATCCCGAACACATGCTCTATGATGATTCTGGTTTGTGAGTGTGCCTCATTATGGCGTTCTTGCATGGGTGTGTGTGCATTTCTGATAGGAGTTATCATCCACGGCTCCAGTGCATAGCCAGCATCCCCCACAAGGTGTCCATCTGGGATGTCCCCCCTGACAAATACCTGATACAGCTGTGAGGCATGCCAGATATGGGAGTCATGGTAGCTTCCAGGGCTGCCAGCACACACATCCATGACAATGCCCTGGGCATTGCACATGACCTGGCAGTTGATGGAGTGGAATCCCTTGCAGTTTATGTGGTGCCTACCATGCTCACCGGGTGGTGACTTGATTTGTATGTGCGTGCAGTCTATCGCACCCAGTACCTCTGGGTAGTGTGCCACATGGTGGAAGTGACCCATATTGCTGGCCAACTCCTCCTGAGTTCGGGGGAAGTATATATGCTCATTGGCATGTGGTAACATGGCATCCAGGAACTGGTGTAGTACCCTGGATGCTGATGCCTGTGAGATCTCCATTATATCTCCAGTTGGCCTTTGAAAGGTACCTGTGGCTAGTATTCGCAAGCATACACATACCTTCGTGTCCACTGGGATGGGTTCCCCTCTGTTGTTTCTGGTTCTCAGACGTGGCCGGCACAGCTCTACTATTTGATGTAAGATGTTCCTGTCCACCCTGTAATGCTCTACTATCTCCAGATCATGTAGCCCCTGGTAGGTTACCCTTGGTCTGAACAATCTTGTCCTCCTCCAGGGTCTGCGGTGGTTGTCGGCATCATCCTCCACAACACCGTCAGTCTCTAACACATGCTGATGAATCACAGCTGTGGCAGCTCCCAACATGTACATTTTAAAAGTTTCCCGTGTGTTTACACCTATGGTGCAGTGTTTGGGAATACACAGCTTTGTGTAGGGTGCTTTCACACTTTACACTATTGTGCTGTGAACACCGATGATGTCATAGGGTGTGTATGTACGATCGTAGCAACAGGGTATCTTATGTGTTTTACTACCGGAACTACTATTGTGGTGCCTTTGGTGTTGAATTACATATGGCTGCTGGGGATTACCTCTTGACCTTCCCTTTACATTTATGCATGTTCCACCTACCATTTTCTGTCATGCATCCAGCAGCCTGCTCTCATTTGTACTTTCCTAGACCTGGCGTATCTTGCGTAATGTGTGCTATTTCCGGTCTACTGTTGGTTTGCTTTGCTTTGCTATGACAGATCTCCTATCTTTGCAATCCAATGCCTCCCCTCCTTTCTTTGCATTCCAATGTCTCCCCTATCCTGTTTTGCAGGTTTCTGCGAGCAGACTTTTCAGCTGCCGTCGATTGGCCACCGTGAGTTGATTGGTGTTGATTGCTCATTAGTACTCCAAGTACCCTACTTCGGCATTTCCTTCTTTTCTTCCCCTGACCTTCCTGTTTGTGCTATTGTTCGCAGCGTGTGCATCCGCTTACTGGGTTTCGGGCATGTTTTCATCCTGTACACATGCGCTTTTGGGCACCATGTGTGCTCTCAGCTAAACAATTCTATACCTTCCTCCCCACCCCTGTCCTGCAGCTTTGCTTAGCAATGGCCAGGCCAGATTTGCATTGCTCCAATGTGCTTACTGCTACGGTTGCACACCCCTCTGCTGATGTCATGTATCTCCTCTGAGCCACTCCTCGGTGTTATAGCGCCATATGGTACAACCTTCATCCGGCAGGACATTTGCGATTCAGTATTATCTGCCTCATTTGCATGGCATTGACTACTAATTCATAGTTACCGCGCCGATCACTGTCGCAGGCCCTTAGCATCCCTTGCACCTTGGTTGTGGTGTTCCATGCCTACCATTGTGTATTATGGTGTAAACCTGATTTGTATTACATTGTGATTTTATGACATTTTTATTTAATTTCTTTATGTTCCAGTTTGCGCGCACATGCCCTGCGGTTGTACTGTGCGTTACTGTGGACATGACATTAAATGTTGTTTTTTAGGTGTTGTGCATCTTTTCTTATGCCATTGGCTGTGTATTTCGCCATTGGCATATGTTAACTTTGTAATACATGAGTCTGGTCCACTTCCATAGCTCCGATGTTCTGTTTGGGAAAATGTAAACCATGTTTTTTGTTTACATTTCCATGGGCTTACGCTACACCTGCACCACTTCATGAATCACTATCCACCTTCATTTGCATGGTGCGACACTGCACATGGAGTGATTAACATACCTATGCCAAGGGCTGCGCAGTTCTGGCGTACGCCGGTAGTGCACGTGGTATTGGATCGTACCTGAATCGCTCGATGGCCATATTTGGCATTATTCCACCTACGCTACACCTGCGCCTGGCGCAAGCTTCATGAATCCCAGGGAGTGTTATTCTTGCATGAAGTATCTACAGTAAATATTGTTAAGTTTAGAGTTGATTTTAGTATTATTTCTTTCTTTTTGTACCAAGCTTTGTAACCTTGGAAAGAAGCCCATCTGAAAGTACTGGCAGTGAAAATGTTTATTATTAGTAATGTTATTTTGTTTGTATTTTGTGTTAATACATTAACACCTTACATATGCTTGTTAACGTAATTTAAGTCTTTGAAGAGAATCCTTCATGGAAAGAAGCCCCCTGACATTTGTGTGAATGGAAGCAGGGGTTCAGGTAGTGTGTAATAAAATATTTTTCGACCACTTAAGTCAATGCATTATAAATGCTACTTCAAGAAATGTTTGCACAAGACCACACATTTTATAATACTGCCATTCAGCTCCAAACCCATTATGCATGTTATGAGTTAATGTTGCTTCTTTTATCAAACTGGAGCAATATATTATGTGTCATCCTGTGTTTATTAAAACTGCATCTTTGACAATTTGTGTCAGTTCTTTTTGGTTAGTACAGTATATAACCTGACTACTCAAATCAGGATGAATCACCTTAGACATCCACATCCCTCCCCCACCCCCCATGAGGGAAACCACCATAAAAAAATCTCCAAAGCCAACTTCACACTTCTTAAGACAGAAGTGGCAAACTTCATGACACCCATGCTGATGGACAATAGAGGTACAACTGCTGAATCCTTCACAAATGCACTTTATAAGCCCTTACACGAGTGCATGGATCATGCAATCCCTAACAGAACCAAGATGCTATCCTCCAAAAAAAAGGAAGCCAATCTGGTGGTCCCCTGCCATAAACAAACTCTACAACAGAAGAAAGAAACTGTTGTAAAAAAGAGTAAAATTCCATGACTGGAGAACCTTCCTGGTCAGCCTCAAAAAGTTGAGATCCCTCATAAAATCCTCCAAAGCTAGTTGCAAAAACGAAATTGCCACTGATTCTAAAGACAACCACAAAGCATTCTAATGCTATGTCAAGAATCTCAATAGCAACACTCAGATCTGCTCTGAGTTACAGCACAATGGCACTAAATATACAGAACCAACTGATATTGCCAACATCCTGGCACATAGGTTCAGTGCTAACTTTACCCCCCACTCATCCTCTAAAGGGCCCATCTCTATACTGGAAGAATGCAAAGTTCCTGTAATCACAGCTGCACAGGTAGAAAACACACTCTCCAAAGTCAAGAACACAGCATCCATGGGACCTGATAACATCCCAGGCTGCATTCTACATGAACCACAGAACAAACTGGCACCCCACCTAAGTACCATGTTCAATCATAGCCTCACCTCAGGCTATGTGCCCACTGAATGGTGCACAGTGATGGCTATCTCACTCCATAAAGGGGGAGCCACCACGGATCCCAGAAACTACCGCCCCATTAGCCTGACGAGCCTGGTCTGCAAGGCTATGGAATGTATCATCATGGAACTTATAAACAATGACATTGGTAACCTCCAAACTCAGGACCCCACCCAGTTCGGGTTTGTAAAAGGCAGATCATGTCTCCTAAACCTGATAGACTACTTTGAAGCAGTCACCAAAGCCATAGGCTATCGACACCATCCCCCACTCTGGAATTATATATAAACTCACTAAACTAGGTATAAATCCCTATGTCACAAAATGGGTTGTCTACTGGCTCACTGACAGAACTCACACTGTGAAAGTAGCAGACTTCAATTCCAACTTCAGACCAGCAACAAGTGAAGTACTACAGGGTTCAGTCCTGGGTCCTCTCCTGTTTGGTATCTACTTCTCTGAAGTACAGGCTAACACAGAAGGTCTTTGGCTAATGAAGTTTGCAGATGACTGCAAACTAGGAGCCATAATCAAAACTCCAAAAGATGTGGACATCCTACAAAAGGGCCTCACTGAGACATATGCCTGGTGTCAAAGCCATGGCCTCAAGCTCAATTCCAAAAAGTGCATTGTCATCCCCTTTGGTAAAAACTCTGTACCCATGAACTACAACATAGGCAGTAATATACTTAACACCGAAAGTGTGATAAGAGACCTTGGGACACAGGTGGACAGTAGTCTCTCCTTTGATAATCACATCGCCACAGTAGTCAGGAAATCCTTCTATGTGGCACATCTCATTACAAAAGGTTTCTCATCCAGGAAAAAAGAGGTCATTGTTCCCCTCTACTCGTCACTCATTAGACCCGTTATAGAGTACAATGCCCCTTTTGGTATGTACCTCACAAGACATCTACAATAACTGGAAAGGCCACAGAAATGCCTCACAAAGAGGATTACTGGCCTCAAACAGTTGCCCTATGCAGACCGTCTCAAAAAACTGCAGCTTTACTCCATCACATATCACCTACTCAGAGGCGATCTCTGCCTAACATACCATGCTATGTCAAACCCAGAGCTTTTGGACATGCTCCACTTAAAGAAATCCAAATCCCTCCAAGCTACATGCTCTAGGGACCTAAACCTTGTCACCACAATAAACAGAACATGCTGGAGGGATATATTCCTGTCCCAGAGACTTCCCATACTCTGGAACAAACTACCTATCTATATCAAACAAAGCTCTTCATTAGCATTCTTCAAGAAAAATTTTGATGATTGGATGGCAGATAGGAAATTCACCCCGGGGATCACTTCTGTGGCTCTGCTCAACAGTGGCACAGGAAAATAATTTTCTTGGGTGGCGAAAGCCAGGGAATCTTTTGGCTAGGCTTATGTAGGCCCTAGGGCCAATAGCCTAGTACCTACCTATGAACCTATGAATAAAACATGCAACAATATATCAAGCCACTTATGTTTACAATTTTTATTTAAATAATTCTAAAAAAAAGTAGTGGTGCAGCGGTTAATGTTGTAACCTTACAGCAAGAGGTTCTCTGGTTTGATTCTCAGTTGGGGTGCTTTCTGTGTGGAATTTGCATGTTCTCCCTGCACCTGTGTGGGTTTCCTCCGGGTACTTTGGTTTCCTCCCACATTCTAAAGACATGCATCTGGAGCATTGGCCTCCACTGAAAACAGCCTCTGTGGAGCCTAGTTGATCTTTCCCGGTCAACAAATGTAAAATAAAATAAATATTTGCTTAACAGTATGTGTCTCAAAACAGTAATATTCTATTTTCTTTCCCCTTGTACCATTGTATGGAAAACTTAATAAAATCCTAATATAGTCACATATAGGCTTTTAGTTTCATAGCTTTGGTGTGCGCAATCCTGATTTTCACTATCTCACTCTGCAGTTTCCTGTTGTGATGTATTCATTAATGTTCAGCATTTTTTCCAAACTTTTGTTAGTCATTCTGTAAAAATGGCTTCCCCTTTCTTCCTACTCTTTATGTTAATTTAAGCAGTTGGTTATTGGATCCTGTGCTTGCTTCACTTGTTGTATGTTCTATGTATATGTTCTCATCTGGAATACGTTCAGACATGGCCCCTGTAAGAAGTCTGTTTGATACAGATACCACAGTCGATTCCTATAGTTTGTCCTAGATCAACATTTCCTGTGCTCTACTTTTTTAAAGAAACTTCTATATTATTGCAGCTGTATTAGGTAACTTAAGTTATACTGAAAAATTGGATGGCACAGTGGTGCAGTAGTAGCATTGTCACCTCACAGCAAGAGGTTCTCCAGTTTGATCCTCAGCTGGGGTGCCTTCTGTGCTGAGTCTGTATGTTCTCCCTGCATTCATGTGGGTTACCTCTGGGTACTCCAGTTTTCTCCCATGTTTCAAAGAAGTGAGTCTGGAGTATTTCTCACTAGGCCTCCACTGAAAATTGGCTTTGTTCTAAGTCAGACTTTCCTGTTAAATAACTAAATATGGAGTTATAATTTAGAAACAGTCTGATTAGTGATCAGTGAAGGAGCAGAATGACTTGCAATGATCTAGTGGGTTATGCCTTACATTCTTCTTTCATTGCAACACCCTGCTCAAACCATAATGTTATTTATTTATAATGATCTGTAGAACCTTTTGTTACATCATCTTCCTTTAGCATCTGTCAATTATTCAAATTACAACTTGTTTCTCAAATTTGGCAACACTATATTTAGTGGCATTGTGAGTAACACCAAGCGTACTACCTCAAATACTATTTTTTCAAACTATCCTGCATACATTTGCTTTATTGGTGATTATTGGCATTCCCCAATTAACAATTATCAGTGTATTTCAGTTATCACAGTTCTATGTCTGTATTTGCAGCAAAAATAATGTAGAAGGAGTGATCCTAACTCTGAGCTTTGGGAGACTTCCTGGGTACCTCTAAGGAAACCTAATGTTGTTACCTTTGTATTCGTCCTCTCGGCTAATGTTTGTTGACCCACTGAACGACATAATCGATAACTTGAAAATGAATGAGTTTATCTGCAAAACCATTTTGGAGTTAACATGAAATGTCTTCAAAGATCTACATAAACATACCAGTTACTAATCCAGTACCAATTTTTATCTTTTCAAAAAATGCCACCAGATTTATTTATTTATTTATTTATTTAACATTTGCTAACCGGGATAGTCCGACTTGGAACAAAGACAATTTTCAGTGGAGGCCTGGGGAGAAAGGCTCCAGATACATGTCTTTGTCTTTCACCAGATTAAATAGCAAAGATTCACTTTCTATAAAACATTATTGTTTTGAATCTATTAGTGCATGACCTGCAGTGTCTTTTAGATTATAACAGTAACCATCTCTCTATAAATCTGCAGATAATACAACTGAGGCTTGTTAGACTGTGGTTGCTAGGGTCTGAGATTAGACTTCTGCAGTATGTCTTTTTGTAGTGAATTTATTAGCAAAAAGATATACAATAGTTGCCCCTTATGTAAGAAACTAATGAGAATGCTCTCAGGTCACATGGAGATAGTATTATTATTTTAATTTATTTATCAGTCAATTAATCAATTAGTCAGTCTATCTTCTCTCTCTCTCTCTCTCTGTCTTTCCATTGGAGCTGGTACAGAATTTCATCACAGGAATATCTGCATTTAATCCACAAAACTGCTGCATGTTGCTGATTTTTATCATTTAATTTTACTTTTTAATTATCTTGCATTTAGTTACTATGATAATTCAACTGGATGGCAAAACCCTTTATTGGAGACCTGGGGGCAAATACCCCTCAAAAGACTATAGACAGTTTGTAATGCACTTACATATATGTATATATATATATATTTTTTTTCCAAAGAAAATGTACATGAGAGCAAATATTTTAATAGATAATACATGACAATTAAAAGACATTATTAAAATAAAATACAAGATTTTAAAAAAGATTAAAAATACAATCAAATATACAAAGGTATACATGTTTAGGTAAAGAAAGTATTACATTTTAATTGCAAACTGTCTAAGGCAGAACACTTTGTACTAGGTTAAATTCTCTGGGATCACTGACTTCATAAGCATTATACCACAAAAAATAACAAAACATTTTGTTACAACTCAGGAATAGCTAGAAAAAGAAGGAAAAAAGTATGAGACTGGACAGACAAGTGAAGAGATTTTTGAAATTCTGAGCAAAAGATCTGGTAGTTGGAGATTGTACAGAAGTAGCTGACCTATGACTTTGTTGAAGATTAAGTCTCAAGTGAGGTGTTGAATTATAAGTTCGTGAGAGGTAAAGTCTGAGGTAGTCAATAAGAAGAAATAATGTCTAACCTGGGGCTAGACATGTGCAGAGCTGTGTGACTATTATGTTTTTTAACCCAGATTTAAAGACCTCTTGTCTATTCATTTCACTTTTTGGAGATGTAGAGTACCAGGAATCTCCAACTGTGTTGCTGGATTTGGATATTGTCAGAAGAGTATTGCCTGCTATTTAGAGAATAAGGTTTAGTAATGTACTGTAAATCAGGACATTTTTCTGGGTAATAGATTATTTAATGAGATGTAGTTAGTTGAGAGTGTGTGTGTGTGTGTGTGTGTGTGTGTGTGTGTGTGTGTGTGTGTGTGTGTGTGTGTGTGTGTGTGCACGCGCGCACGTTCGCAAGTGGAAGTTTAATTGCTTGGATGTAATACAGTGGCTCTATATGGCCAACTTGCTGCTAGCTGTGAATCTAGTCACTTTGTTATAACTTTGTTCAAAATTATTGGTTGGGCATAACACAAATTGAGAGCATAGAGAATATGTAGGGCAAGGCTGGGAGTTGACAGGATGTAGCAGGTTTAATTCCTGCAGTACTGCTTTATTCTATAAAGTGTTCCTAGTTTCTGGTGTATTTTTTATGTTATAAGTGAGATGTGCTGGGTTGGGGTGCATAAAGGTTAAAGTGTTTACAAAAACAAGTTACAGAGTTTGATTCTCATCTTTGGAAGGGAAACTGGCAAGGCTTTAAATGTCCCACAGAAGCAGCTAGCCAAGTAATTATCTATGAAACTATAGATGAGATACTTGTCCATGATAGCTCCGAGTAGCTTGGTGACTGAAACTAATTTGATTTGTGTGTTGCTCTTTGAGGTTATTGTGACGTATTGGTTTTGGTTAGCTAATTATATGAAGCTGAATAACATTAATTTTGATTTTTTACAGATAAGAGTAATTGGAAATTGTCTAGCCAGCCTCCAATAACTTTGAAAATCTTTTATTTTTTTCTCTTGGAGTGAAGATAGGGTTTTAGCTAAATAGATTATGGTAGAGTCATCAGCATATTGTACAACAGAGGGGAAGTTGGAAGCAGTATGTAAGTCACTGGATAAATAGGTTGAACAGTAATGGGCATAGTATGGATCTGTTGGGGATACCCACTGAGATTGGAGAGAAGAAGGAACAATTAAGTTGCCATTTTCCAAACTGTTGTCAGTTAATTAAGTAGTTGTAGACTGAGCAAGTCCATGACAGGACAGTATTAGTAGTAGTTCTGATGACTGACAGTATTGAAAGCTTTAGACAGATCAAGGAAGATAGAGGAAACCAGGATACCATTATTTCACTGTTGGATGAATAAGTTGGTGAAATTTAACATGGCATTGGCGGTCCAATGCTTAGGCTGAAAGCTATGCTGAGTTAAATAAAAAATATTTTTTTTATGTAAGATGCACTGTAGTTGTGTATGGATGCACTTTTCAAGAATTTTAGAGAGAGGAGACAATATATCTCAAAAATCTAGGACATAATTTTACTTAAATCTATTTTGAGTTGTGTTTATGATAGATTTGTTTACTGAAATATAATTATTTTTATATATTTACATGAATTTTTCATGCAGGTGATATGAATAATCCTATAGGGTCATTGGATCATAGGATGTTATTAGGCTATAGATCCGGAGGTCATTTTAAGCCTAGCCTTTTCAACACAATGTAATGCCATACAGGTACTGGACAATACCCAGGATTGCATTTAGTGATAACTGCCCATGTCCAGGAGGGTTGTGGGTGCTCTCCCCCATAAGACTTTATGGTGCTCCACTGATCATTGAACAGTGTCATAGAGGTGCTCTGTTTCACATGAATTGCTTGCATGTTACAAAGATGTGGCAATTGCTGGGAGATAAATCCATCCATCCAGCATGTCCTATTTAAGTCGCAAGCCATATTTAAGTCCCTGGAATGGGTAGCCCTAGACCCATTTGATTTGCGGGATATGCAGTAAATTCAGTAGGTCTGGGTCTTGGGTTACTCTGTAGGCCAGGCATAAGTCTCCCCTAAGAAGTCTAGTATAGTGACAGGGATTTTAGTAAGTCAGTGTAAGACACATGCTGGAGGCCCTTGATCTTCTTTGTTAGAAACCTCTGAAGTCTCTCTAATAGCTATAAGTGCTTAGTATGGTACATACTGAATGGGGCATTATACTCAAATATGGGCTGAATAAGTGCTGAGTATAGGGGGTTATTACTTCTTTTGCTCTCAAGGCAATGCCTTTACTAATCAAGTGAGGTACAAGAAAAGCTTTCCTTTCAATGGTGGACATGTGGTGGTCAAAGTTAAGGCCGTGGTCAACTGTGATCCCAAGTCCCTTACCAGTTCATGGATACTTAGGGTATTGTTATTGATTTGATAGTATGAAGGGACATTGTTTGTGTCGAAGGGAATGATGATGCATTTCTTTGCATTCAGTTTAAGACCATGACTAATACACCAGTTGTCGGTCTGTGTGAGACCATCCTGGAATATATTGACATCATTTGAGGATTTAATGATTGCACCTAGTTTGCAGTCATCTGCAATCTTGGTCAGCCACAACCCTTTAGTTTTGGCCAGAACTTCTGAGAAGTATATACCAAACAGTAAGGGGCCCAGTACTGACCCTTGCGGCTCCCCACTGGTATGTCTGGTTTGTGAGCCAGTTGGCAACCCATCTTACAACAGAGGGATTTACATTCAGTTTGCTAAGTTTATCGGTAATGCCTGAATGTGGGATTGTGTTGAAATCCTTTGCAAGTCAAGGTATGCTGTGTGCACAGATTTGTCTTCATTAATGGCCTTTGTCCCATTTTCAAAGAAATACACCAGATTTAACAGGCAAGATCTGCCCTTCACGAAGCCAAATTGGGTAGGATCCAGGGTTTGGAGGTCACCTATGTCTTTATTTATGAGATCCATAATGATGCATTTCATGGCCTTACAGATGAGGCTGATCAGGTGTATGGGTCAGCAATTCCCCGAGTCTGTTGCTAGGCCACCTTTGGGGAGGGGAATAACTGTAGCCATTCTCCATTCCACAAGAACAAAGCCTGTAGTTACGATATAATTGAAAAGGGTACTTAGTGGAGATGTTAGTTCATGTTTTCACCTGTTTAGAAGACAGCCTGGGATGTCATCTGGTCCCATTGAGGCTGTGTTCTTTGCCTTGGACAGGACTTTGAGGACCTGCTCTTCAGATAAGTAAGGAGGGGGGAGGAAGTCTGGAGGAGGGTTTGTTGTAAGTTAGGAGGGGATAAGGGAGTTAAATTTTCATCAAACCTATCAGCTAATGTATAATGTCTGATTAGCTACCACACATATTTGATAGTACCAAAAAAGGCATCCAGACTATTTTTGAGTCTTTTCATGCTAGTTGCTACAATTTTTATATGTAACACATCTAATTAGTATTTTTTTTTCTTTTACTTTCACTTTTAAACAGTTGCATACAATTACTGAGACACTACTACCATTTTTGTTTGGTCTATAGCAATGAAGGTAAGGAAAATACATTATATTTGTAATAAATACTCCACATGATTTAATAAACCATGTAGAGCCTAGAAGGAATGTATCCATGAACACAGCCACGGTTCCCCCTCGGCAACGTGCCATGCATATTAATGATGGCATGCTGCCAAGAGAGAGTATAGGAACAGGGATATTGAATCCATGTAGGGAGAAGTGTAGAGGCTAGCCATGGCTGTGGATGCCTAGTCAGATGTTATGTACAGGATGAGGCTCCATATAATGCTCTCCACTACTGTTGAAATGCTGTGAATTGTTTTAAATGTGTAATATTTTATTTTTATGAGTTCTTTTTTTTTTCTGTCTGTATGTTTGAGCAGTGCAGAGTGCTCACATATAGACAGCCGACACCTGCTACATATGTAAAAATAGAAACCAGATGTAATTAGCTATCATAATTAATTTTTTTTTAATTGCCATTTGCATGGTACAGCATGGAGAGCCACAGAGCTGAGCAGCACTTATACACACTTAGCTGACATCTACCAGGCATCTAAAAATAGAAACCAGTTGTAATTATTTATTAGTGCATCTGTTTAAGCATGTTTGCACGGCATGGCACACTGCTCAGGAATGCTAACAGGGAGCTCAGTGGTATATGTGAAGTTATACTAGTTTTCATAATATCCAAGCCTCATGCTTAGTAGGTCCTGGGTTCAAGTCGGTAGCAGTCATAAGATGTCTGTAATTTACTTTAGTATTTATGTTTAATTTTAAAAACAAATTTGTGAAAAATGGCAATGATGAACTGTGCTGAGTACTGCTTAAACATACTAAGAGCTACTACTGTTTGCAAGGCGCTAACCTTGGTTGTGTGAGTTTTCACGCAGCTCAGCACTGCTTAGCTGGTTTGCGTGCTGCTAAGTGATGGGGCGCTTTTTTGAATGTTGCTCAATGATGTGTAAGGATGGAAAAACAGCCTATATTAAGCATAATAGGCAGGAATTCTGCATCATTCTTTGGAGTCTGCTTATCTGCTGCTACATCAGGTGATGCTGGAGAGGGTGCATGCATTTGGGCACAGAGAATGGGTATGTGGGAGTCCAGGGTCTTTGGATCCTGGTAAAGAATTATGAACCCAGTCTGATACAGGACAGTTTTCAGGGCTTGGAATGTAAGGTGAAGGACTGGGACCAGTTGGCTAGGGAACTTACCAGTGGTACTGGTGTCCCCTGCACTGGTGATCAGTGTTGTCACCATTATGACAACCTGAAGAGGAGAAATGGGGAGGCTTGGAACTTGGGTCCAAGAAGCAAGAGCTAGTCATGCCCCACAAATATGTAAATATGTTTTCCACTATTTTACCAAAATGCAAGCTGAATGTCTGCAAAACTGGTATGCATAATGGTCTGCTTCTCTCCCAACAGCTGCAGCTTAGAGGACTTGCAATGTTGAGTCCCATGCCGAGCGCCTGGCCAGGTTGCACCATGAGTGTGGTACGTATGGATTTATTATGTTAACTGTAGTGCAATAAGCAAGAAAGAGTAATGCATTTACTACAATAAAGTATACACAATAAAAACTGTAGTGCAACAAATGGGCAAGTAGAACTGTAGTGCAATAAATGGGAAATTAGAACTCTAGTGCAGTAATGAATAATAACAACTGTATTGCAATAAACAGTAAACAATACCAATAACAGTAAGCAAAATGGTGTACAGCAGGATTGTGTTGTCATAACCATTGCAGTAGAGCTGTATGCATTGCTTGTCTATGGTAAGGTTACTGTAGTCAAGTGTAACACTGTCTCCAGGCCAATATCAGTCAAATTATGGTCTCTGTTCCTCCTACTCCAGGTAATAAAGGTATATGGGTGAGGTAGCCCACTCTATGGGCAGATATTTTATGTATACTTCACGGAATGTATCAGCAATACCAATAAAGTGTTAAACAGGATTGTTTATTCCTAAATAAATCTGTCTTAATATATGCACTATGGCTATATTCCTTGCATGTGTGTTCTACTGTCACTGTCACTGCAGTCAAGTATAACACTGTAATAGTTCTAGAATGCAAAACAAATGTCCCATAACATGTATTGTGCAACTCATAGCATTGTTCAACGTTGTCTCCAGACCAGTATCAGTCTCATAATGCTCTCATTTCCTCCCAATCCAGGAACAAAAGATATATGGTTGAGTAGCCCACTCTATGGGCAGACATTGTGTGTATACTTCACGGAATGTATCAGCAATACCAATAAAGTGTTAAACAGCATTGTTTATTCCTAAATAAATCTATCTTAATATATGCACTACGGCTATATTCCTTGCATGTGTGTTCGACTGTCACTGCAGTCAAGTATAACACTGTGATAGTTCTAGAATGCAAATGCATGTCCTTTAACAGGTATTGCTCAACTCATAGTATGATTCAAGGCTCCCTCCAGACCAATATCAGTCACATAATGCTCTCAGCTTCTCCCATTCCAGGGGCAAAGATATATGGTTGAGGGACCCCATGTTATGAGCAGATATTTTGTTTAGATTTCACAGACATTTATCAGCAATGCCAATACAGTGTTAAGCAGCATTGTTGATTCCTAAATAAATCTGTCTAAATATTTTCAGTACAGCTGTATTCATTGCATGTCTGTACTAAGTTGCTGCAGTCAGTAATTACATTATTTGCAGATGTCCCCTGCAGTCCAGCTATTGGGTTCTATTCCCATACCTGCCAACTAAGGCATGACGGCTGTCTAGTTTATGTACTGTACGCAAACATACCTCTCAAGTGTCATGATTTCTCATAATGTAATTAAAACTGCCTAATCTGTCTGTCACAGGAGTACAAGAAATGATTACGTGGAATGCAATGTTTTACTAAATCTGCTTACAGAACACCTTGGTAGTTATACAAGTCCACACTATGTGAAATTGTTCTGTGTACTTGTGTACCTGTATTTGTTATTACTTGGCCCATACTGACCCATGCTCACAGCTTGAAAGGTATGTATGTGCTACATCAGCTATAGGAGAACTGTAGTCACTGTACTCGGAACTGACACTACACACCTGTAGAGTATTTATTATCAGTGTTTTCAGGGATATAATCTGCATCGTCAGCAATGGAATGTTTTTCTCTCTCTATCTACCCATTTTCTTCATTTATTTATTATTGTTATTTATTATTATGATTTAATATTAACATATTTTATTAAACTGACTATATTTTGGTAAAATGTGATTTATTATTTTTATGGTTTATTATGATTCAATATTAACAAATTGTGTTTAACTGTTTGGTTGGCTTATAGTTTAATTCTTACTGACATGCTGTTAACATACTGACTGTTATGTTACTTAATGTTGTGTTACACATAATATACATTAATACGTATTTGGATTAATAAATATGATGTTCCATTCTGTTAATACTAAAATGGTTTGGTTATTACTAACCTTAACTTATTGCTGTACCTTATTTACCACAGCAAGTCAAGGTACACCCATTCTGCCTGATCCGCCTACCTTGCCACCTCCAGCCGTGGCACCAGTTCCCAGCACATCTGGGATTTAGATTAGTTGTGCCCCCTTTGCTGCCTCTGCACTACTTGTGGCATCGGGTAGTACTGCCCAATGGAACTGGCATGGGCCTTTCTCTGGGAGTGGTGGTGGAGGAAGAGTTGTCAGATGGGCTGAGCTGCCGGTTTTGGTGTATAGGATAGTCTACCATGGGTTTGCCCACTGCCTGCTCCAAATTGAAGACATGCTGGCCAACATGGTGGGAAAGCCTTGCCATGGTGCCCAGCCTCCACCACTGCCACCCCTGGGGCAGTGATGGAGCAGTGCTGACAGTCTCATGGATGAGGATGTGAGTCACACTGCTGTCTTGTGGAGGCACATGGGACTTAGATTCCACAACACCCTCCCTATTCAAGGTGATCACACCCCTCATGTGTCACACACTGCCCCTGTCTGTTGTCTTCTCTGCCTTGTGTGTTTACAAATGCAGCCTCACCTACCTAACTTACCTCCCCCACACATATCTATGCCCTTCCCCAACATTCCACTCTCATCTTAAAAAAAAAATGTGCAGCTGGCCCTCCCCAAAAAATTTTGCCCAATACATAGCTCTCAGTTTTGGACGCATGTCCACTAGACACACGTTATTTGGTCCAATTGGCTTGACAATGCAGTTATGCTGTCCTCATCCCTCTCTGTGAGGGTGAGAGTTCAAAGTCATGTACAAATTCTGTCAAAGTGCACAGTTATTGCTGTACAAGAAATGGATAGCTATGGTTGTTTCCTACACCCTTCCTGCACATCCCTAACTGACTTTCACTATGTGTTTCCCCCTGCTTGCATGAAATTTCACCACTTCATATTTCCCCGTTTTTCTTTTCTTTATACTTTTTTAGTGTGACACTGTGTGATGTTCCGCGTCATGCAGCTTTGCTCAGCTCAGTTAAATAGAGCTATATTGACTATATGTGTTTTTAAAAATGTAATACACACTTAAAAAATAAACACCTGTCCCATATTTCAAACCCAAGACATCACACCTGCATTAACCTGCCACGCCACACTACTCTTAATTAAAACAGTTGGTTTAAACAAAACATAGTAATTGCCAGTTACAGTCATTAAGCGTGTTTCAGTGGAGCCACGCGTCATGTCACACTGTGCTGCACAAACTCGATTAAAAAGTATTGAAAAATTGGGAGTATACCTTGGACTCTGGTGCAATAGAACACCATGAAAAAGCCAAAGCCATAATAATGGATGTACATGAGGCCTGTGATAGCTAGTAATCATGCCTTTTTATCAGTAACATGTAGAAAGACACCTGCTAAGGCATTAATGGCAAAATACATGTTCAGCTGGGATCCTGGTGCAGAAATACAT
The DNA here is from genome assembly GCF_019279795.1 of Protopterus annectens. NCBI lineage: Eukaryota > Metazoa > Chordata > Ceratodontiformes > Protopteridae > Protopterus > Protopterus annectens. Next base: position 1,687,126,004 of record NC_056743.1, read on the forward strand.
TCATACAAAGCCATGCACATACTGATGGATGTAGAAAATGTTTGTCACTGTCTCTATGTGTGCACACATGTTTTGCAAATGCACTTACTGTAGCAGTGACTCAGTAGCTCAGTCTATTAAATGCCTTGTAAACAGTATAGTTTGCCACACGCAGTCCTGGGTTCAATTCCAGTGGTGTGTAGCAGTGGCATTACAGTATTGTGAAGCCAACAAATAATGAGTCATGCACTATTTATCCACACAATGCATATCAAATGAAATGTGAGCATTTCACTGATTGAAGTCACAGGCCTGCAGATAGAAACACACTTCACATATCCCTAGAGCAAAAGTATAAGTGCATAAAGTGTCACATTATGCATTAATATGCATTCACATTGAAATTCAACTTAGGTACTGCAAATGAGAGCCACTAATATCAGAGCGCACCACACAATCCTTTCAACTCACTGTGCAGATTAGCACAGCTGCACACCTAACAAATGCATTTGAAGTACCTGCTTGTAATAAGGACTGCCATCATATACACGCCAAATTACTAACAGACTGTAACACATAGCCTGACAGTCACCCGTATTGTTATATTTATCCCCCATGTTGCTCAAGGACACAACAAATATGTGGCCTAGTACTCTGTTAGTGATACCATTGCCTAACATGCTTACCTTAAACACATGCCTTAATTGGACTGGAAAGGGTAGACTGACACAGCTCCCACAGTTACACCTACAGCTTGTTGTCCTCCAAAGTGTTCACACACTCTGCATATGCCTATTACCTGCAGCAGAAGCTGCAGCCTGTAGCACACCCATTTCTTTGTAAACGTTGCTACGACAGACCTACCCCCTGCGATGAAGTAGTTTCCTCACCCCAGTAATGTCCAGCGCAACATATCAGAGAGGACCCCTAATCTACATGAAGACCTTATATATTGTACTGTAGTTGCATGTGATTGGCTGATGATAGTGAAAATCAGCTGTGTTTGGCTGCAATTAACATTTCAGAACCACAGACTGGTTAAGTGGCAGTCACCTGCTGATGAGTAGCATGTTAAAAAGGCAAGCAGCTGACTAAGGGGAACTATTCTGTCTGAGATTTTCCTCACACAGACCACATGTATGCAAAATATTAACTATCATCACATCTCAGCAGAGATCTGGTCAAGATTTTGCTAGACAGTCAAGAGGAGAAGGCTAACACCTGCAGTACACCTCTAGCAACTCATAGCCCTTCAAAATCCACACCATCAACACCCACACATAGCAACACTAAACCCACATATGCGGAGGCCGTTATCATTAACCTGCCCAAGAAAAAGGACCTCCGAAGCCGAAATGCAAGCAAACACCAGTCACAATCAAAGTGACACATAGCTCACAACACCAGTGTGCCACCCAACAACAGCCCCTAAGGCAAGACAATGTACCCAACACTTTAGTCATAGGTGACTCTATAGTCAGGCACACTGATGTCCCACTCACCAGGCTAAACAAGGATAAAATTACAGTCAGCTGCCTGTCGGATGCCAGGATCCGCCACATAACGCATGCACTCAAGTCACTCCACAACAAGTACAAATACGACTCTGTCATTGTCCATGCTGGAGTGAATGACTTGAGACATACCTCCCTGGACTACATGAAAAGAGACATGGAAGAGCTCTTGGATCATGTGACCCAGGCAGGTATGACCCTAGCTCTGAGTAGCATCCTGCCTTCGCTCAGAATGATACCACAGTATAAGGACAAAATGAATGACTTCAACAATTGGCTAAGCTTCTGGTGTCATTCAAAGGGGATCCAGTATTTGTCTGCCTGGGAAGACATGATCGACAAACCACGATGCTTTGCCAGAGATGGTCTGCACCTGTCACCCCTGGGAATCAGGTTACTGGCTAAAGCTCTTGCCACCCCTATAGTGCCTTTTTTAGGCAAGGTTCAAAGGATAAAACCACCACTGTAACAGATACAAGCATGCAAAATCTGAAGATAATGCTACTCAATGCTAGAAGTCTAATCCTCAAAATGCACTCTCTCGAGGCACTCCTAAAAATGGAGAACATCGATATCTGTGCAGTGACTGAGACCTGGTTCAAGGCCCCAGAGAGCACCACTGAAATACCAGGCTACAATTTTTACCACACTTTTCGGCCATAAAACCAAGACCGAAACACTAAAGGTGGAGGAGTGTCCATATTCACCAAGGATATTCACACCTCCAGGCTAGTTGCCCAACACAATGCATCTGAAATTCTCCAGGTGCAACTAACACTAGGTAAGACTGCAATCCAAACTGTAGCTTGCTACAGATCCCCCACCATACCCCAAGATTCTCACTACACCTTACTAAACATACTGGAAAATATTAAGATACAACCAAACACCCTAATACTGGGTGATTTCAACTACCCTGCCATTAATTTGGAAAAATACTCGGGTACCAACTCCTTTTCCCAACGGTTCTTGGAATTCATAAATTCCAATGCCCTGGATCAACTAATCCATTGTCCCACTAGGGGCTCCAATATCCTAGACCTGGTCATTACCAACATGGGAGATAGATTCTCCACACCAGTGATCACCCCCTCATTGGTCAAGTCTGACCTTAAGCAAATCACCCTTGACATCCACATCCCACCCCACCCCCCAGTAAGGAAACCTCCTTAAAAAACTTCTCCAAAGCCAACTTCATGCTACTGAAGTCAGAAGTGACAAACTTTACAACACCCACGCAGACAGGATCTGGAGGTTCAACTGCAGAATCCTACACTAAGGCACTGTAGGAGCACATCCACTCGTGCATGAATCGTGCCATCCCCAATAGAACCAAGATGCTCTTCTCCAAAAAAAGGAAGTCAATCTGGTGGTCCCCTGCTATAAACAAACTATACAACAGAAGGAAGAAACTGTTGCAGAAAAGAGGAAAATCCCAGGATTCAAAACACTCCCTCACCAGCCTCAGTAAGAAGCTGAGATCCCTTATAAAATCCTCAAAAGCTAGTTACGAAAATAAAATTGCCAAAGATTCCAAAGACAACCACAAGGCATTCTATAGTTATGTCAAGAATCTATATGGCAATGCTCAGATCTGCTCTGAGCTACAACAGAATGGCATTAAATATACTGATCCCAAGGATATTGCCAATATCCTGGCAGATCGATTTAGTGCCAACTTCACCCCTCTCTCACCCCCTAAAGGGCCCATCTCAATACCAAAAGATTGCCAAATTCCGATAATCACAGCCACACAGGTAGAAACAGCACTCTCCAAAGCTAAGAATACAGCATCCATGGGACCAGATGACATCCCAGGCTGTGTACTACATGAACTACAAAATGAACTGGCACCCCACCTAAGTGTCATGTTTAATCATAGCCTCATCTCAGGCTTCATGCCCACCGAGTGGCACACAGCTACAGTTATCCCGCTCCACAAGGGAGGATCCACCTTGGATCCCGGGAACTACTGTCCCATCAGCCTGACAATCCTGATCTGCAAGGGCATGGAACGTATTATCATGGAACTTATAAACAAAGACATTGGCAACCTTCAAACACTGGACCCCACCCAGTTTGGGTTTGTGAAGGACCGATCTTGTCTCCTGAATCTGACTGACTTCTTCGAATCGGCCTCCAGAGCTGTTGACGAGGGTAAGGCGGTCCACACAGCCTATCTGGACCTCGTCAAGGCCTTCAACACCATTCCCCCCTTGGAATCATAGATAAACTTACTAAGCTGGGCATAAATCCCTACGTCACTCGATGGGTTGCCAACTGGCTTACTGACAGAACCCAGACTGTAAAAGTAGCCGACTCCAAATCCAGCTCCAGACAAGTGACAAGTGGAGTACCTCAGGGTTCAGTCCTGGGACCACTCTTGTTTGGCATCTACTTCTCTGGAGTACAGGCCAACACTAAGGGACTCTGGCTAACAAAGTTTGCAGATGACTGCAAACTGGGAGCCATTATTGAATCCCCAAAGGATGTGGATATTCTACAAAAGGGCCTTACAGAAACAGATGCCTGGTGCCAGAGCCATGGGCTCAAGCTTAATGCCAAGAAATGTATGGTTATCCCCTTTGGAAAAAAACATGTACCCATGAACTACCACATAGGTGGCAGGACACTAAACATTGAAAGTGTGATGAGAAACTTAGGGACACAAGTGGACAGTGGTCTCACTTTCGATAATCACATCGCCACAACAGTTAGGAAATCCTTCTATGTGGCACACCTCATCACTAAGGGCTTTTCATCCAGAAAAAAAGAGGTCATTGTCCCACTGTACTCATCCCTCATTAGACCCATTATAGAGTATAATGCCCCATTTGGTATGTACCTCAGAAGACATCTGCAACAGTTAGAAAGGCCACAGAAATACCTCACTAAAAGAATCACAGGCCTAAAGCAGATGCCATATGCCAACCATCTAAAAAACTCCAGCTATACTCTGTGGCATATCGTCTACTCAGAGGTGATCTCTGCTTAACATACAAGGCCATGTCAAACCCTGAGCTGTTGGACATGCTCCACTTAAAGAAATCCCAATCCCTCAGAGCCACAAACTCCAGGGATCTAAACCTTATCATCACAATGAACAAAACATGCTGGAGGGATAGTTTCCTGACCCAGAGACTCCCCATACTCTGGAATAGAATGCCCATACATGTCAAGCAGAGCGGCTCAATGGCCCTCTTCAAAAGGAATCTTGATGATTGTATGGGAGATAGGAAATTCACCCCGGGGGGTCATGTCAGTCACCCTGCTAGACAGGGGCCCAGAGAAGTAAATATTGTGGAAAGAAATTTCCAGGGAAAAGTTATGGCTAGGCTTGCATAGGCCTTAGAGCCGATAGCCTAGTACCAAACTATGAACCTATGAACCTATGAACCTATGAGTACTGCATTCCATCAGGTATGTAACCATCTTGTTTACATCAGGATGCAGATGTCTGACTATACTTATGGGGAATAGGGATTACAGGATTAAGTCTTTCTTAGAACTGTGATAAGGACATGTTATTAATTTCCAGATTTGTTTACACATACAGAGGATGTGCAAGATATCAAGGGTGGAATGCATATCGTCAATGTGGCAAACAAGGCTTGTAGAACTCTCCCTTTACAGTGGTTGTAATAGTACACTGCTATTTGTCTGGCATATTATCATGGGATTGCCCCTTGGGGACACACTACAATAGACTCCACTGTCGGCTGTATGAACATACAGCAGTATCTGTCATGGCACACATGGGAATACCTGACTGTTGCTAATATCCTAGTTGTATCCACATGCTTAGTATGTTTGCACACTGGAATATAACATGTGTGATCAAGCAGTGGATATTGCCAGCTGTTCTGTCCTTGCTGTATCTCTACATAGTGTACTTCCACGTATGTGATCCTGACATGTGTTCCCATTCTGTTGTCTTTCAAGAAGAATGTAAGCAAGGCAACCTGTAGCTTTCATGGATGCAGTGAATGAGTTAATACTGGAAGGGCTCCATCAACACCATGAACTCCTACTGTCCAGGTGGAGGCACAACAGGGAACAGCAGGAGGCATTGTGGGCTGACCTTGTCTGTGATGTCAATGCCACTGGTCATCAGAATAGGACATATGAGTAGATTCAACACCACACAACTGACATGACCAATGCCACATGCAGTAGAGCAGCAAGTGTAGCCATGAATTGTGGTGCCACTGGTGGGCAACCACTCTCAGCCACTGAGGAATTCCTGGCAAATTTAGGCACACATGACAGCTCCCAGGCATCCATCACACCCTACATTTTGGATGTGGGTGCCACAGTGTCCACAGCAGAGGAGCATGCAGGTAAGTTTTGTTTCATCAGCATTACAATACTGTAGCATTCAGTGTGTCAGAGCGTACGTAGTCTTGTGTGGGTGTCAGGTCTGTCTGCTTTTGGGGGAAGGGTTTCACTCCAGTCTGACTGTCATGGTCAGATTTTGACCAATATAACAATTAACACAGGAACTACTGTAAATGTGAGATATGTGGAGGAATATGTGGCGGTACTGACATTACCTCTCCCTCAACTTTTCACAGGTCCATCAGGTATTGGCCAAGCCAGTGGTCCTGCTCCTGGTAAGCATGACACTGTTTTGTTATAGATGCAGGCTTACAACAGTGTAATCTTTAGACTGTCATCCCAGGCCTACTGCCTGCATTGCTGTACTGTTGGCCTGATTGCCAACCGCACACATATATTCTGACAGTACACATGTTAGACTCATACCTATGGGTTGTAGATGTGACCACATTGATAAAAGTGGTAGTATTGTCAGGACACTACAGCATGTCATATGTGTTAACCTTTGCAGAGTCTACACACATGTCAGTGTACCTCACTGTTGCTGATGAGACTGCAGTGTAATGAGATGTTATTTTCAAGTAACTACAGCTGTTAGAGGGAAGAGTACTGTCCTCGTGTCCTACTATACAAGGTTCATAGGTGTGTACTAGGTTTATGGCCTGGGAGCCTTTACAAGCCTAGCCCATAGGATTACCCTGGCATCATGCCACCTGACCTTAGTTCCCAGTGTCTCTGTCGAATAGAGCCACTGAAGTGATCCCCAGGGTGAATTTTCTATTTCCCATCCATTCATCAAGATTTCTCTTGAAGAGGGCCAGTGAGGTGCTCTGTTTGACATGTATGGGAAGTCTATTCCATAGCATGAGCAGTCTCTGAGTTATGAACATGTCCCTCCAGCACGTTCTGTTGATTGTGGTAATGAGGTTGAGGTCTCTGGAGTGTGTGGTGCAGAAGGATTGGAATTTCTTTAGATGTAGCATTTCTAACAGAGCAGGGTCAGACACGGCTTTGTAAATCAAGCATACATCGCCTCTAAGTAGGTGATATAAGACAGAATAGTTGGAGTTTTTTGAGTCTGACCATATAGGATAAGTGCTTAAGACCTAGGATCCTCTTTGGGAGGTACTTTTGTGGCCTCTCCACTTGTTGCAGGTGTCTAGTGAGGTACATGCCAAATGGGGCATTGTACTCGATGATTGGCCTAATGAGGGAAGAGTAGAGGGAGACAATGACCTCTTTCTTCCTGGATACAAAACACTTAGTAATGAGATGTGCCACATAGAAGGACTTTCTGACCACAGTGCCAATGTGGAGATCAAAACAGAGGTTGCTGTTAACCTGTGTTCCCAGATCTCTTATAATTCCTTCTGTGTTCAGTGAACTACCATTGATGTGGTAATTCATGGGAACTGGATTTTTTGCAAAGGGGATGACGACACATTTTTTGGCATTGAGCTTAAGGCCATGGATCTTTTCAACAGGTCTGTCATTGTGATGGCAGTGTATAGAGCCTATATATATATATATATATATATATATATATATATATATATATATATATATATATATATGGTTCCCTATCAGAATCCTGAAACACTATAAGCCTGAAAGTCAAAATCCTGAAAACTAATGACTGAAAATGCAAAATCTAAAATGCAAAATCCGAAAGTCAAAATCCTGAAAACACAAATAATGCTAATATGTCACTATAAAGACACTAATATCTACCAACTGACCCTGTCCCTAACCCTAACCCTAAGGTCCGTCACTATCGCACACTCACCTGACCCGCCTAACCCTAACTCACTTAAACCGCCTAACCCCAATATTTGTCACTATTGCATACATGCCTAACCTGCGCCCTAACCCTAACTCACTTATACCGCCCCTAACCCTAACATAAAACCAACCGCACACTTACCTGGACCCAACGCATGACCTAACACCACAGGGCTAACAATAGCAAAGCCACAGTGATGTCAGCATGTCCATTTTGTGTTTTCAGGATTTTGACTTTCGGGATTTTGCATTTTCGAGATTTTGCATTTTCAGTCATTAGTTTTCAGGATTTTGACTTTCAGGCTTATAGTGTTTCAGGATTCTGATAGGGAACCATATATATATATATCACAACATAATATTGCACAGCATAATAGTGCAGGTATTAATGTACTGCTTTTTCCTTTCTTATCACAGGTGACCAGGGGGAGTGGTGTCTGTCCCCTACACAACCTGATGTCAGTGTCTCCTCAGACTCTGATGATGATGGTGGCAGTAGTGAGACACAGGTGGGGGGTTTGGGGGCTGAATCTATCCCAGAGGTTGACATCCCTCTTCTGCCCTCATTGTTGCCACACACAGTCAGTAAGACATACCAAGTCCCCAGAGGCCGCAGATACTGGACAGTCAGAGGGTGGGAACATTGAACAGGAAAGTGTGGCAAATATGGCTCCACTGAGAGTAGACACTGGTCATAGCAAGACAGCTGGTGAGGTCCCACACAGGTGGATTGACAGGAATCCTTATAGGAGGGCTTCTGTCCATCCACCACCTGCTACAGGTGTCACATCACGGGTCAACCGGTGCATATTTCAGGCCATCAAGGAGGCACAGCGATGTTTTGAATGGAACACCAGAAGTATGCTTAGGGTAATGGATGCAACACTGTCTGACATCCTTGACTGCCTCCACCTCATTGGGGGCACCCTGATTTGTTTCACTGATGCAATGGACAGAAGGTTACCCGAAACAGTGTCTATCTTGGACCGCACATTGTCTGTGCTACAACATCTGGTTGGAGTTGAGCAATGGACTTGTGGAAGTAGGTCAGGAACTGCATCTACTGAGAGTCCATGTGGCCATGCACAATCATGCTCCCATAGTGGTAGGATGTCCAATTCTACAGAGGGAAATGTGCTGTCCACACTATGACATGGCAGACCATGGGTTTGGGTCTATATTATAACACCGAAGTCTTAAAGCTTCGAATGTTATAATACCAACCCCCTATTCAGTGAATGCTTGAAATAGCAAAGCTGCAGAACACCAAATATTTTCCTAGGGAAAGTATTCGGTGGGCCGTTTCTGCGGCTTCAATATTTTCTCGACTGTGGTGCGAAGGTGATGGACTGGGTTAAGGTAAGTGTGCGAACGGACCGAGGTAAGGTGAGTGTGTGATAGTTAGGGACCTTAGGGATAGGGAGCGGGTAAGGTGAGTGTGTGATAGTTAGGGACCTTAGGGTTAGGGAGCGGTTAAGGTGAGTGTGTGATAGTTAGGGACCTTAGGGTTAGGGTTGGGTTAAGGTAAGTGGATAGCTAGTAGTGTATGTATGGTTTAGTGTAGGGTTCTGTGAAGTGTGTATGGGTGGATTATGTATTTTGGTGCGCTTGTACTGTGTGTGTGCATTCTTGGAACAGCAAATTGTTTCCCTTGGAAAAAATTTGCTGTTCTGAGCATTCGAGTATATCACATTTCAAGATTCCAAGGTCGAGCTTATGGTGTTCGACATTTTGCAATTTTGATAATGTGATATAGATATCATGGGTTCATGGTCCTGGATGTTCCCGTGGGGGACATGGTCCCAGCAGAGAGCAGTCACCATCAGGTACTAGCACCACTTCTTTCCTTGGGCATGCAGGTGCCAGTGCAACTCCTGGCAGAGCCAGTTCTCATGTACAGGGCCGGAGACAGTGAACTGTCAACTCTACCATGTACAATCCAAAGCTGTCCATCATGCACAAGTGTAGGGCTAGCACTGAGCTTGACTGTGTACATGCACACAGTCACACAGCACTGTCAAATGCAGGTCACCTACAGGCACACACAGCACCTTTCCATGGTCCATCTTACCTGCTTCCCTTCCTGACACACACACATGCTGTCAACTGTTTGGGTCAGCCTAGGCCTCCTGCTCCCCCACACAACACCCTGTGCTGTGATGATACCTGTGACACATCTCTGTCATCCTCACCATCTATGCAGGGAAATAAAGCTATGTGTCTGATGCACAGGGTGACTATATTAGTTAACATGTACCTGAGTAATGCAGTGTTGTTTTGCCATGCCACTTGTAGTGGATACTGACAGATACTGTATGCTGGTATTTTTCATGCGTATGCCACATACTTTCATGTACCTTATGTTGTATGTTGTTGTAATGGCTGTATAGTTACACAATGACAGGTGTGTCATGGACTTGTTTCTGTTTCTGTTTCTGTTTCTGTTTCAGGAGTCTGTTGGGATAACCTGTGGATACACAGCAGAAATAAAGCAGCATAGGATGGCATGTCAGAACAGCAGAAATGTGTCTTCAACAAGGTACAGCACTCTATGCGGATGGCTCCATAGGTTCATATGTGCATAACAAGGACAATGGCAGCATTCAGTGTACTCATGCATCCATAATCTGTAAACAGGTGTGCCACCCTTGAAAAGAGTCACCAGGGTTTTGAAAACTAACACATCTACAAGCTGTGGTGATGGAGATGACCCATCTACAAATATCCTGTGTCCAGTACAGACAGCAGTTGCCCAACACCAGTTACGATTGTGTTCTGCATCCCATTGTGTAACCTGCACATGATGTGTGTCACAGCACATGTATGCTTCACATGCATGGGGGGGCCTGTTTCATGTAGGGGTGTACTGTCTGTGTTACATACCCATGTCTCCAGAATGTACTATGTATACTACAGTGATGTAGGCATGCAGAACAGGTGAGACATGTGTTAGTCTTGTCATGGATACTTGGGAGGTACACAGCGGGATCTGACACCTCCCTGTATGGAGCCATACACATCCCCTCCAAAGCATTTAGGAGACAGGCTACACATGTACGGTTGTGACACAGACTCCATAGGATATGTTATCTACACTGTGTATTGGTGCACCATGGAACCTGTGTGGTTGGTACAGTTGTACGATATGCCTGTGTAGTGACATAGCAAGGGTGCCATTGCACACAATGATAGGTGTGTTGACTGCCACATTCAGTATAGCAGTGACAGTCTGGGATTTACATCCCAAATGTGTCAGTATAGGTTGTACAGCAGTGAATGCATCCCCACATCTTACCGACCAGTGAAAGTCTAGGGCTACATTACTATCTGTGTCCATAACTCCATGTGTAATGTCTTAAATATGTGCAGTGTGCAGACACTACACATTTTGCAGGGGTGGATGATCTCCCACAGGATTGTATTGTGCAGTCATTGGCATTTAGTCTTTGTCAGTGGCTCAGACAAGAAGTGACTGAGTCTTAGGCCATCCTGGATAACTGTTGGTTCTGTGCGGGATTCTGTGACAGCTCTGAATATGCAATCACCTGCTAATGTACTCGGACAGTGGTCACTGACAGTGGCTGGCACTGCAGAGAGGGAATAGGTAGATGGGGTACACCAATAATGAAGGATGGAGGAGGATGCATTGCAGCATAGGTCTCCCAGTGCTATCTTCCCAGAGTATGACTGCCAGACACTTGCCTATCCACCAGCTGACATAACACTCTGTACATGATGTACACAGTTTCCAGCAAAGCCTACTGGCCGAATATTGTCAAACAACTTGTCAGGCCATAGGGGGGTGGAGTGAGACATATGTCTGACATCCATTGCATAGTGTAACAGTCAAAGAGCTCCTCCAGTTATAGTTGGTAGGCATGATCTGGCCTTGAGCAAAAGTAAGTGTTTGATCCAGTGTAAGTAGGCGAACAACAGTGTTAGTGCAAGTATCCATGCTAACTCCTATCATGGCATTTCAGGTGACATGACTCAGAGATCTGGGGACACCGCTTGGCATTACATGCTAGTTGTCCTCTGTGCAAGTATGCACTGCAGTTACTTCTAACATATTGCAAGAAAAGAGTCAAGCAAGGTACCTGTAGAGAGCACAGACAAGCACATTAGGGAAGTGTAGTATGGGGTTCATATTACACTATCAAAAGATAATGTGATCGAATGCTCAGAACTTTGAAGTGGCCGCCCACACCCTGCTAAACATATATTCCAACTCTGAGATCGCACTACAGTGAGGAAAGGGCAAATATTCTAATCTTCACTGTACTGCGATCTCACAAGGCGATCTTCGAAATGCAGCCATTTCGAAGTTCTGAGTGTTCGATTAAGTTATCTTTTGATAAAGTAATAAGAACCCTGTAATATGTACATACTGTGTTGCTTAGTCATTCTGTGGCCCACTTGCCCAAAGAATGGTCCAGGTCCTTACCTACAATGCCCTGCAGCAGTGCCATGACATCCCCACATGGGAAACCAATGTAGTCTGTCATGTGTGCACCAATATTGGTGACCACTACAGGCCCCCCGATGTAAGGTACTCCCTGGTGGGATCTGGCCATAGATCAGTCTTAGAACTACCAGCACGTACCTCAGCTTGCAGATAATGCAGACATATATGTCAAGAAAGCTATTTATTATCTCCTGAGGGTTGCTTGACATAGCGTGACTGCACCTCCCCCTTCACATAGACAGGCAAGTATGCAGAGCTCTACACCCATGCATTATGTCAGCAGCATTACAACTGCATGAACTCAGCTGCATGGGACAGGAGGGACACAGGCTCATCATGCCTCAACACACCTGACTGGTGGACAACGCCATTAGCCGGCTGTACAATAACAGGTGGACAGTGCTGTGTGGCAGTTGGGGTGAGGGTGCTCCCCCTAAAATGGAGGCACTACCTCCTCAGCTAAAAGAAACACATAGTGTTGTTGTGATGTTGTGTAGACATGATAAGTGGAAAATCAGATGCACACACAAAGCAGAACCATAATGCACAGTGTAGTTACATGTGTGACCTCAAAGGACAGGTCCAGATAGTCAGTAGTCATGATGCCACATATGATGGGTCTCTACTCATAGCTAGTTTGTACTCTCACACTGTCTGGGTTAACTACACTCCCTTATCCCCACCACATATGATACATGACATTCCAACAACTTGTTCCATAACTTCCCATTTTTAATGTGCAATTCATAACTGGCCTCTCATTGGAAGATACACAGCATCTACTGCACATGCTAACATTCCAGGCTGCATTCTAAATGTGATCTGAGAAGGATTACTAACACCATTGGAAACTCCTTCAATCATACTGACACCACTAGCTGCACTCCATCTGAGTGGACAATGACAACTGTCATACCCTTGCACAGAGGTGGTGCATCCATTGACCAACATTATTATACACATCTTTGTCTAAGTATCCATTTCTGTATGCCTGTAGGGGCAATCATCATGGAGCTGATTAGCACACATATATGTGATTTACACACAGGTGACTGTACACAGTTTGGATGTGTGACAGGCATACGACCCCTAGACTGAGCCAAGCCATCTGACTATATCCCCCACTTTGCCAACATTTACAAAGCACCCACATAGGCATCCATGATACTGTCATTGTACAGATTATAGGGACATCCACCCCCAGTAGCTGATCTGTAAGCAGTGCTCAACAGGACACAGTCCTGGGTACTCTACTGTTGGAATCCATTTAACCACAATATGCGTGACTGAATGACTGTGGCTGACAATGTTGGCTGATGCCTGCAAATTGTGAGCAGTCATAGAGTCTCTGTGATATGTCACTATCCTGCAAGAGGGTATTACAAACATATGCCTGTTGACATACTAATGACCATAAACTCTGTGCAAATATATATGTCATATAATTTCCATCAGTTAGACCTATGTACCTGGTAAGTAGCACATCAGTCTCAACATGAGATGTACATACCCAGGGGTGAAAGAACTGGAAACACAGATCTGGCCACACAGGTTCACACCTAATGTGCCTCAGATCACCATGTCTCTACAGTGGTATGGCAGGAATCATATGGCATAGCTGAGGCCACAGCCACCTGTAAGTGATATACTCATAACCACCGAGTACTCTTCCCTAGGCATCCCATTATCTAAGTGCAATGGCCATTTGTTGATGTACATTTCCAAGCAATACCCATCACATCAACATAACTTCCATACCTAGCTATCTATTACCCAGATATCATAGAATAACCCACATTAAACATGTATACCCTAATCCCATAAGGATACCCCTTCCACATAGTAAATATACAAACACTACTTACCTAGCCGTACTCCTCTTACTTAAAAATGGAGATATTCACCCAAACCCAGGTCCAACTGACTCCTCCTTAAATCAATCCAGTAAACTAAACCCCATTGTAAATCCACTGCTTAGACAACCCAAAAACCCACTCTCAGTAGCCAACCTTAACATACGTAGTATTAATAATAAAACAACTCAACTACATGCTCTCTTACAGCTGTACTCCTTTGATATTATTTGTCTAACAGAAACCTGGTTAAAACCCTCAACAAAAGACAGTGAAATCATTCCTCCTGGCTATAACATCTTACGTCTCGACAGAGAATCTAAAAAAGGTGGAGGTATTGCCATATTATTTAAATCTAGCCTTCAAATAACCACATACCACCAAAAACCTCCCCAGGAATCTAATGCTGAACTTCTTATTACCAAACTAGAAATAAACAAAGTCAAATCAATCTATATTATCTGCATTTATGTTCCACCAGGTAACAACATTTCCACCATAGAAAAGATCCTATGTTGGCTATCACTAAACTTACCCCAAGAGATAATTATCTTAGGTGATGTAAACATTGATTGGCAATCTTGTAACAACATACAACCTACTAGCCATATTAACCTTTATGGATTCTCTCAGACCATCACCTCCCCCACTAGAATAAATAAAATTAACAAAAAGGAAAGTACCATAGACTGGATACTCACCAACAACCAACCCCATACTTATAAAACAGGAACCCTCCCTGATGATATAAGTGATCACTTACTAACCTACATCATCAGGCTTAAAACCAACCCTCCTACCCAAATCATAACCAGAACAATCAGATCCAAAAAAAATTTCAACTTGGAGCTATTTCAAACTGAACTGGAAGCATGCAACTGGACACCCTTAAGACATCTTCCGCTAGATGAAGCTGTTGATTTCTTTAATGCTAAGTTTCTAACTATCCTCAATTACCATGCCCCCACACGCTCCATTAGAATCAAAACTAAACCTGCCCCCTGGCTATCAATAGAAACCAAACAAAAAATCACTCTCAGGAATAAAGCCTGGAACAAATCTCGCTTAACTAAAAACACAGCAAACTACCAAATATTTAAGCAACTAAGAAATGAAACTAAAAAAGCAATAATGAACGATAAAAAAAATTATTACCTGAAACCTCAACATTCTCGCCAAAATAACCCACAAAAGTTCTGGGCAACCATAAATCAATTACTACAGCCAAGCAAACCTGTCACACCCAACCCACAAGGCTCTGACATAAATAACCCCAACCAAACAGCAAATTCCTTTAATTCCCTCTTCATCGAAACTATTCAAACCTTAGCAAGTCAACTTCCCATCAAAAACACACATGTCTAACAGCAACCTAAACCCACCCCACCTTTTCACTTCCAACCAGTCCCGACAACTTATATTCTCTCCCTTCTAAAAAAACTCAAACCATGTACTCCCTCTGCTGACCTATTACCCGTGGAATACTTGCAATTAGCAGCTAAAGCAATAGCCTTCCCAATTTCAATCCTGATAAATAGAACCATCACTGAAGGATATGTCCCTAAACTTTGGAAAATCTCCCACATTATCCCACTTCATAAGGGTGGAAATTCTACTGAAATCTCTAATTACCGCCCTATAGCCCTTCTTTCGCCCTTATCTAAGATCATGGAAAGGTGTATCCACAAACAACTGCTTCAACACCTTCTCCATAATAACCTACTCTCTAACACTCAACACGGTTTCAGACCATCCCACAGTACCACCACAGCCCTCCTCTCCTTTACAGACACAATCAACAAAAATCGCAACAAGAACACCCTCGCCTCAGCACTTTTCTTAGATCTGTCCAAAGCCTTTGACATGGTCAACCACCAAATACTCATTCACATTCTTCAATCCTTATCAATTGATACCCAATCTATTAACTGGTTTAAGTCCTACTTAAACAACAGACATCAAGCAGTACTCTGGAACTCCACTCTATCCTCCCAACTACCTGTCAACATTGGTGTCCCACAAGGGTCTATACTAGGTCCTCTCCTATTTTCTTTATTTATCAATGACCTACACCAAGTTGCTCCCCAAGCTACATGTATACAGTACGCAGACGATTCAACGCTTATCTGTTCAGCCACATCTGTAGCACACCTTCACTCCCTCACACAACACATATTTAACTCTGTAGAAGAATGGTTTTCCCAGCATTGTCTACTACTCAACCCTAAAAAAACTAAACTGCTCCTCTTCACACCTTCGAGCAAATCCTTCCTCATTGATTTTACTATAACATCAACAAATGGCACACCTATATCACAAGAGTCTACTGCCAAACTACTAGGCATTACCATTGACAACAACCTTAACTTTGATGCCCATATTAACAACACACTGAAAACCATTAATAAAAAAAGAGGCTCTCTTTACAGAATCAAACCTTTCCTCACTCCAGAATCTAGAACAACTATCGCCCACTCCCACCTTATCTCACCCCTTCTCTATGCCCCCCCCATTTTTACCAACTTATCAAAAAAAAATCTGTCAAAACTAGAAAACTCCTACCACAACATAGCCAGATTTGCCACAGGAAACCCTTACAGAACCCACCACTGTACTAATTTAAAACAACTAGGCTGGCTGGAATATCAACAGCAACTAAAAATTAACCAGCTAAGCATAGCCCATCAAATTCTTTATCAACCTGACAAAACACCTATACTATCCAGTCTGATTCACCCATACCACAACCTAAAGTCCCTGAGATCTGCACACAAACTTCTTATAGTCTTTGTCAAGTCAAACAACAAGGCCGGAGACTCTCTCTTCTCAAACACTGTTGGAAAAGATTGGAACCTGCTTCCCTCTGAACTTTCTTCTATTCCCTCAAAGTCTCCCTTTAAAAAGAAACTCAAGCTTTACCTCAAAACACAATGGCTGTGCCCCTGTACTTATCCTGACTAACTTTACTTCTTGGCAGTTGACTTATTTCACCCCTAAGTTTACTTTCTTTTTCAGCTGATTTTTCCTTAATCCCTCTCTCTGTACATGTTTATTGTATACTTCATGAATGTCATGTCCTATAATACTTTGTCATTCCATCACTTTTTGTACCACATCACCAGTATCAATGTCAAAAATGTTTTTTATCTTATTATTATGTTATTATGTTTACATGTAGTGCTTAATGGTTTTTACTTAGTATCATTAAAATTATAAAAGCGGAGCTTATCTCCCCGGGCCTCTACTGAAAATGGACATATATCCAGCTAGACTAGCCCGGTCAACAAATGTAAAATAAATAATAAAAAAATACTGGCAACAGTATGGTCCTTCACAAGGACACTTCCTGTCTTCAGTATGTGTTCAATGGGGATCATCCATAATGAGTGACATTGTCACCCATAACATATAGACTGCTCAGAGGGGATCTGTGCCTTGCATACCGGGCAATATGTGACCCTGCTTGATCGCATATGCTGCTTATCTTAGGAGGCATAGCAGATGGATAACTCACTGTAAGGACTTAACCTCATATGTGATGTTACTGCCTCGTGCTAGTGGGCGAGATGTGTCTAGCAGACTTAAATACACCCTTGAAACAGAACCCTGCCTAATGGCACACAGAGGTACTCGGTGCACCTGAGCACATGCCATCTGTATGATTTGCTGGGTGACCTTCATCTCAACACAGGGTCTGCCTGTCTCCCTCTTGGACTAGGACAATATGTGCTGATCCTGTAACTACAGGTATAGAGGTGCCTATGATTGTAAGGCTGTCTGGCCATTATGCTAGTGAAATTCAAATGTCCTATCGTTCCATAACATGATGTAAAATGCTCTAACAGGCTCACACACAAACATGGCTACATTGAGGATAACAACACTTTCAATCACTGCATACAGGATATGCCAAGGCACACACATAGTACAAGTTGGCTGTATGTAGATGAGAACACTTACATATGTAATGGTACACACTACAGATCACGGTACGTGATGCACACAACACATCTCATGTCTGCTAGTACTCTCAGTTTAGGACATATTATGCTTGATGACATCAGCAAGCCTTGTTGTGTTCAGTCCTTTGGGGGGGGGGGGCAGGGGCACATCACTGACTACAAATAAAATGCTGCAAAACCCTACTTATTTCTAAGTTACCAGCGTGACCATATTTATGCTATATGGAGATATACACACACCAAGTAGCCTGAAGTGAGATTAAAACTCCTACCTGTCTAGTCTTATACACTATAGCTTATAGCACTTATCGCGCATGCCACAGCTAACATCAGATACTACTTTGTCAGCTGGTAGTCTTAAGGTGGATGACATCATCAGGCCTTATAGAACAGAGCAGTTTAGCCAGCAGCAAGTTACATGGCCAAAAAGTGCATATAGCCCATGAAGGCATGTCAGTTGTTTTGCAGAGGGATACACACGCATGTGCACTAAGTAGCCTGGAGTGAGATTAGAACCCCTATGTATCATTTTAACATATATAGCTATATATATCAGTATATATCTATTTGACACTACATAGCAATAGATGTATTATGTATGTGAGAGAGATAGTAACAGACAGATATGTATACATATATCTTTATGTATAGACATATCTATACATAACAGGTCATTTTGATGAAGAGGCAACAGAAATGCACTCATTTTAACTAAGTGTATGGGCATGCCCAGTGGGACTGTCAGTATTTATAAAGTGACTCGAGACCACACCTACCTGTACAGCAGTCCTGGATTTTGTGTGTTGCAGACAATGACATCTGTCCCTGTTTCTGCAGTACTGCACTTCACTCAAAATGCCCATGGCATTCCCCAGCTGTCTGCTACACTTAATATATAACTGAGGTTTATAATGTTACATCACACACAAACAGACTGACAGTCTGTAAAAACACCAACATAATAATACCTCACATGGAAAAGATGTGAATACTTCTAGATTAGAACCATCAACATCATCACCCATGCTAACTTCCATAGTTAATTGAGCCACACAGGCTGCCAGACAGAGAGGAGTCATTCGTCACACAATCAACAGCATAAATATGTAGGTTGCTATTTCTGCATTACATGAGACATACAATGTGTGATTGAGTTCTATGTTACAGCCCTAAGATTGCCTAGTCTGCTTATATACCATGCTGACTTACCATAAAAGCAGTTATATGGGAACACTGCTGTGTTGGGTGTGGGGGAACAACAACACATGATCTGCTGGGATAGACAGTAGTCTAAATATCATGTGACCCCACTGTTTAACTTCCCCTTGACTGATGTAGTGAATATTCCAACCATGAGGCCTAGTGATTATTAGGGAACACACACTATTGGACTGGGTATCTGTAGTCCCATGTGGATGTTATGTCTATCCACATAGCCCACTATATTTCCTTGTATAAATGCAGCAGATCCATACATACAATACCATATTATAGTAATCCTTACAAGTAGTATGTAGGTTAGAGACTACCTTGTAAATGCAGCAGTTGACAGAACTGTAGTTCAGGGCTGCCCCTGTGTGATGCAAGCAGTACACAGCCAATAAATGGATAGGTACAGATTGTGTGGGTTGCCTGGCATCAACAGTTTTAATATATGTATGTGAGTAGGAGTAAGGTGTTAGTCCCCAGGGCCCTAGGTTGTCAGTGAATGTGCTATGTGTTGTCTCTTAGCCAAAGTTAGGGTGTACTGGGCACGCTTACGTTTGTCTACAGGGACATCATCAGGGGGTTCCACCTCCGAGTCCTCCTGTGAGTGTGGCTATGGTGACATAGGCACTGGTCAGGGGCTGTGTACCCCTTCCCTTTGCTGATCCTGCTGCAGCTGTTTCCGCAGGATCATATTGTGTAGCATGGCACATACTGTGAACATATGTGCACATGTGGCTGGAGAGTACTGCAGGGCTCCACCAGATATATCAAGGCACCGTAACTGTGACATCAGAAGCCCACACACACACGCTATGATGTTCCTAGTTTGTGCATGTGCCGCATTATGACATTTGTGTGTGTGTGTGTGTGTGTGTGTGTGTGTGTGTGTGTGTGTGTGTGTGTGTGTGTGTGTGTGCGCATTTCTGATGGGTGTCATCATCCATGGTTCCAATGCATAGCCAACATCCCCCAGTAATTGGCCATGTGAGATGTCCCCCTAGCAAACATCTGGTACAGCTGTGATGCGTGCCAGACATGGGAGTCATATCTGCCAGGGCTGCCAGCACACACATTCTTCATAATATCCTGGGCATTGCACATGACCTGGCAGTTGATAGAGTGATACCCCTTGTGGTTGATGTAGATTCTAGTAGACACCATCAAATAGCCACAAACAGACCAGTTTTGGCTAAAAAGCTTTCATCAATGTATGATATAAAGCTAACCCCACCTACCATTTATATACTCAGTATCCCTTTCCTATTGCTGGAGAAAAAGTGGATTATTTTGTTGGGTGCTCTTTTTTTCTCCAGGACTTAATGAACATTTGTAATTTACCAATAGGAAAGGGATACTGAGTATATAAATGGTAGGTGGGGTTAGCTTGATATCATACACTGAAGAAGGCTTGTTAGCCAAAATTGGTCTGTTTGTGGCTATTTGATGGTATCTACTGGAACAAAATTACATCAATTAAAGAATGACGAATGCTGACTTTGTTGTGCTGGACTCTTGTTTTTTCTGGATTTAGTATTTTTGGCCATGCACTTTTTTCCAGTACTGGCATGTGGTGGAACTTTATTTGTATCGTGGCTCTCTCTTCAACTATGGACACAGAGTTGGGGGCTCCTATTACTTCACCAATGGCCAAGAAAAGAAATGAGGGTTTCCCTTTAGACGATCCAGGAGGGGTGGGCACAAACATTGTAGGCACCAGTCAAACATTGGAAACATTACTACAAGTGATGATTACTCAGTAGCCAAAAAGAATGTATTGAATATTTCATCTTGTGATTTGAATGCAGAAGAATTACAGTTCTTGAATAAAGGTCTTGCCTTCGTACCCATTTATTTAGTTTCTGAGGATTTGTTTGCACAAGATGTTATTAATTTTTGTAGGTTACTAAACCTTAGATTATTTTTTTATAACCAGTGATATAGAAATGAGTATGAACCTCGACAATTTCATTTTATACCCTCAACATTTATGCCACCTCCCAACAGAAACGTTATGGTGTTCCAACAGTTAGTGTTGAGGGATTTACATTTTACTTTTGGATCTCATTTAAAGATTCACTCACATAACCTTTCATCTGAACAGAAACAAGCATTGAATAACCTTAGCAGAAATAAAACAATTGTTGTGAGCCTGGCTGATAAAGGGGGAGAGGTTGTGCTATGGAATTGGAATATGTATGAAACTGAGGCACATAGACAATTATCAGATGTAGGCACTTATCAGAGGATGTATTTTGATCCCACACCAGTGTTTAAGAATGAGAGTGACCAATTTTTGGAAATGGTCAGGGAAGAAGGTATCATTAATAAGGATACCAAATTACAAGTTATGGTTAAGGATCCCTTGAAACAATGCTACTATATGTTGCCCAAGACATATAAGAATATACAACAGCTCCCGGGTAGATCAACAGTTTCGGGTATGGGGACATTAACAGAACCTATATCTGCTTTTTTGACACAATACTTGAAACCTTTACTAGTTTATGTCAGGTCTAGGATACAACATACCAAAGAGTTCTTGAATATAATTAATGATACACACATGGAACTGGGGTGGTTTATGTGCAGCCAGCCAAGATTCTTCATTGGGCTAGCCTACAGGCACTGGAGTATTGGTTAGATAGAGTACCTTTATGCAATCCAGGCTTCAACACCTTATTAGTTTGTTTGACTGAACATGTATTAATTAAAAATGTGTCCTATTTCCAACAGGAATGTTGTCTACAACTGAGGGGTACAACAATGGGGGTATCATTTGCCCCCATTTATGCAGATTTGTTCATGGGTTATGTGGAGGAACAGTTTATTTATGATCCTGCATAATCTCTATTTAGAATCTATGGATATTTGGCACAGATACCTTGACGACTGTTGGTTGATGTGGCAGTCAGAGCTCGATTATCTTAATGAGTTTGTTTCATATCTTAATGATAACAAATGGGGTCTTCACTTCACAGCTAGTTATAGTTTTACACAAATAGATTTTTTGGATGTTAATATTAGTGTACAAGAGGATGGAACTTTGTTGAGTGAGGTACACAGGAAACATCCTGAGGTTAATACCTTGTTGCATTCACATAGTTGTCATCCTAAACACATTATTCGGAACATACCTAAGTTTAGATTTATGAGAATACGACGAATATGTTCATCGGATGCAGATTTTTCTATGCATAATCAGAAGTTGATTAATAAATTGTTATATAGGGAATATGACTGGCAACTAGTCATAGAGTTGAGTAATTATATCAAAAATGTAGATAGGGATAGGTTGTTACAATATCAAAATAATATGCCTGGTTCCAATAATCAGCTATGGTTGATTACCAATTATGGTAGTAATATCTCAGTCTTGATTAATTCAATCAATAAACATTGGGGTATTTTGATTTCAGAGGATTCCTTGAGAGATATACTTTCCCCTAGGTGTTGACTTTGGGTCTATATTACGAGATCAAAAACCCATTTCAGCGAACACCACAACACCGACACGTATAGTGTGAACTACAGTAACGGCGAATGTTCAAAACTGCGAAACAAGAAATGTTGAAGTGCCATGGTTGACCCATCTGCGGTATAGCTCCGTAAGGTAAGTGTGCGATAGTTAGGGTTAGGGTGTGGGTTAAGGTAAGTGCATAGATAGGTAATGTATGTAAGGTTTAGTGTAGGGTTAGAAATAAGGTTTTGTTAAGTGTATGTGTGTGGATTATTTGTTTTGTTTGGGTATATGTCTGTAGGGTAAGTGTGCGATTGTTACGGCCCTTAGGGTTAGAGTGCGGGTTAAGATAAGTGCATAGATAGGTAATGTATGTAAGGTTTAGTGTAGGGTTAGAAGTAGGGTTTGGTTAGTGTATGTATGTGTTTTATTTATTATGTTTGGGTATGTAGTATGTAGCGTGCAGTGGCATTGGCCGACTATGATGATATGAGATTTGAAATTTTGTGGTTTAGGGGGTTCGGCGTATTTGCGGTTCGGGCTATGTGTGTCGGTGTTGTGGTGTTCACTGAAACGGGTTTTTGATTTCGTAATATAGACCTGTTGGCTTTCATACAGGAGGGGTAAAATTATTGGTGGTTGGTTAAATGATTATAAGCGGCCGTCACATGATAGGTTGGGGTCGCATTAAGTCACCCTTAGGGTGAGAGGTTATGGGGGTGTCAACCCTGCAACCACTGTAGTTTTTGTATATTTGTGAATAATACACAGGAATTTAGTTCCAAAAATAACCCACGTGTTTTTGATATAAACATTTATGGAGATTGTACTTCTGACTGGGTGATTTATTTGGTCATCTGTAATTATCAGGTATTTTATGTAGGGCAAACTTCTCGGCCCCTGAAGCTACATATTTCTGAACATTTAAGTTATGATAGGTGTGCGCGCCTTTCCAATGCCTTATATAAACATACTATACAACATTCTACAGCTCAATTCAGGTTCACTATTATTGATAGAATAATATTTAAGGATAAGGACAAATCAGGTTGGCATTATATTTTAGATAAAAAGGAGAAAAAGTGGATTATTTTGTTGGGTGCTCTTTTTTCACCAGGACTTAATGAAAATTTGTAATTCACCAATAGGAAAGGGATACTCAGTATATAAATGGTAGGTGAGGTTCATAGGTTCATAGAAAGATACTAGGCTATCGGCCCAAGGGCCTACGTAAGCCTAGCCAGCAAGGTAGCATAGCTTATGCCACTCAAGAAAGTTATTTTCCTGTGCCACTGTCCAGCAGAGACATAGAAGTGATCCCCGGGGTGTATTTCCTATTTCACATCCACTCATCAAGATTTTTCTTGAAGAGTGCTAATGAAGAACTTTGCTTGACATAGATGGGTAGCTTGTTCCAGAGTATAGGAAGTCTCTGGGACAGGAATCTATCCCTCCAGCATGTCTTGTTTATTGTGGTGACAAGGTTTAGGTCCCTAGAGCGTGTAGCTTTGAGGAATTGGGATTTCTTTAGGTGTAACATGTCCAACAGCTCTAGGTTTGACATAGCTTTATATGTTACGCAGAGATCACCTCGGAGTAGGCGATATGCTACGGAGTAAAGCTGAAGTTTTTTTGAGGCAGTCAGTGTAGGTCATTTGTTTGAGGCCAGTAATCCTTTTTGTGAGGTACTTCTGTAACCTTTCCAGCTGCTGCAGATGTCTTGTGAGGTTAATTCCAAAAGGGGCATTGTACTCTATAATGGGTCTAATGAGTGATGAGTAGAGGGGAACAATGACCTGTTTTTTCCTGGATGAGAACCCTTTTATGATGAGGTGTGCCACGTAGAAGGACTTCCTAACTACCGTGGCGATGTGGCTATCAAAGGAGAGACTACTGTCCACCTGGGTCCCAAGGTCTCTTATCATGCATTCGGTGTTAAGTAGATTGCTGCCATGGGTACAGAGTTTTTACCAAAGGGGATGACACTGCACTTTTTGGCATTGAGCTTGAGGCCATGGCTCTGACACCAGGCATCTGTCTCAGTGAGGCCCTTCTGTAGGATGTCCACATCATTTGGGGACTTGACTATGGCTCCTAGCTTGCAGTCATCTGTGAACTTCATCAGCCAGAGGCCTTCTGTGTTAGCCTGTACTTCAGAGAAGTAGATACCAAACAGGAGAGGTCCCAGGATGGAACCCTGTGGCACTCCACTTTTCACTGCCTTGAGGTCAGATTTGGAGTCTGTAACTTTTACAGTGTGGGTTCATGGGGGATGATGTCGAAAGCCTTGGCGAGGTCAAGATAGGCTGTGTGAACCACCTTACCCTCATCCACGGCTTTGGTGACTGCCTCAGAGAAGTCGATCAGGTTCAGGAGGCATGATCTGCCTTTCACAAACCCGAACTGGGTGAGATCCAGAGTTTGGAGGTTACCAATGTCTTTGTTTATGAGTTCCATGATGATACGTTTCATGGCCTTGCAGACCAGGCTCATCAGGCTAATAGGTCGAAAGTTCTCGGGATCAGTGGTGGCTCCCCCTTTGTGGAGTGGGATAACTGTTGCTGTGCGCCATTCAGTGGGCACAAAGGCTGATGCAAGGCTATTATTAAACATGGTGCTTAAGTGGGAAGCCATTTCGTTCTGAAGTTCGTGTAAAACGCAGCCTGGGATGTTGTCCAGTCCCATGGATGCTGTGTTTTTGGCTTTAGAGAGTGCAGCTTTTACCTGCGTAGTTGTGATTACAGGGACTCTGCATTCTTCCTGTATAGATATGGGCCCTTTAGGGGGTGAGAGGGGGGTAAAGTTAGCACTGAACCGATCTGCCAGGATGTTGGCAATATCAGTTGGTTCTGTAATTTTCGTGCCTTTGTGCTGTAACTCAGAGCAGATCTGGGAGTTGCCATCTAGATTCTTGACATAGCTATAGAATGCTTTGTGGTTGTCCTTGGATTTAATGGCGATTTTGTTTTCGTAGCTAGCTTTGGAGGATCTTATAAGGGATCTCAGCTTCTTACTGAGGCTGACCAGGGAGCTCCTCCACTCATGGGATTTTACTCTCTTTTGCAACAGTTTCTTCCTTCTGTTGTACAGTTTGTTTATGGCACTGAAGAAAGCTTGTTAGCCGAAAATGGTCTGTTTGTGGCTATTTGATGGTGTCTACTGGAATAAAATTACATCAATTAAAGAATGAAGAATGCTGACTTTGTTGTGCTGGACTCTTGGTTTTTCTGGATTTAGTATTTTTGGCTGTGCACCTTTTTCCATTACTGACGTGTGGTGGAACTTTATTTGTGACGTAGATTCTACCCTCCTTACCACGTGGTGACTTTATTTATTTATTTGCAGTTTTTTTAACCGGGAAAGTCCATTGGGCAAAAATGAGACCATTTTCAATGCAGGCCCTGGGAGAAAAGCTCCAAGTACAATTTTACAACAAAAAGCAGCAGTTTTTCAATTATACATAGATATCAAATAAAAAGTCAGTTTGTAACTTATACAAAGTTTGAGAATAAAAACAACAAGGCAACTACAAGTAGATGTATCCTTTCAGAGTATTCTTAGGACATGAAACAAAGCAACAGATTGTGACATGGAGAAACTGTTTGAGGAGAGTAGATTTGAAGGGGGAATTTAGGTAATGATTAAGAACAAGGATGGAGACAATGGAGATGAGTGTAGGATGATAAGTATGATTAAGAAAAGAAGGATGAAGTGGAGGGAGTCAGGTAGGAAGAGAACAGGGGCATTCCCAGTGAGTAGACAGGACTGAGTGAAGCAGGATTTTGAAAGTGGAATGGTTGTAGATGGTTCTAATGTGAGGAGGAAGGGAATTCCATATTTATGCTAGGGAGAAAGATAGTAGAAGTGTCCCTGGGGTACATATAGGTTTGTATACTTCCAGGAGTTTTTGATTGTTGGACCTAAGTAGTCTATTGGGTTGATGCATTTTGAGGCTGGAAGAGAGTGTGGGACAGTTCGAGGGTTTGAAGATGAGTTTATGAGCAGAGGAGAACTGAATGCAGGAAAGATAGTTAGGAAGTTCCAACCAGTTCAAGGAGTGGAGAGCCTTACAGTGGTGGGAGGAGGATTTGGATCCAGTAGCAAACTTGACAATCTTATTGTAGCAGGAAGTGAGTTTAGACATTTGAGAGGAGTGAAGATTGGTAAGGAGAGGGGGAACCATACAAAAGAGAGGGAATGAGATAGGTAGCAGAGAGGAAGTACTTGGTTGAGGGGGTAAGATAGTCACTGTGGCGATATAACATAC
The DNA here is from genome assembly GCF_019279795.1 of Protopterus annectens. NCBI lineage: Eukaryota > Metazoa > Chordata > Ceratodontiformes > Protopteridae > Protopterus > Protopterus annectens. The sequence goes on from NC_056743.1 coordinate 1,687,152,830, forward strand.
CCAATTTGTGATGTGTTTTCTTAATATTAGTTTGTAGGTGGATATCAAACTTTAAATGATCATCAATAAGGACTCCTAGAAGTCTTGTGTGGGGAACTATTTCAATTGGGGTCCAGTTTTGGCTAATAACAGAGGAAGAGTTCTCAATTTTGGTGGATTTAGAAGGGGTAAATATCATGATCTTTGATTTTGAAGGGTTGAGAGCAAGGTGATTGTCGAGCATTCAAGACTCGGTACAAGAAAAAGCATCTTAGGATGCTTGATGTGTACATGCGTGCAATCTACAGCACCTTGTACCTCAGGGTACATGGTAGAAGTGTTGCATATTGCTGGCCCTCACCTCATGGGTGAGGGGAAAAGAAATGTGCTCACTGGCATGTGGTAGCACGGTATCCAGTAACTGGTGGAATACTGTTAGAAAAATATGTATTTGAACATATATAAAGTGCTAGTTAAAAAGCAAATAGTGCATAATGCATTTTACTCTATTATTAATATGGCAATAAGAATGATTTTACATGTAATTGCTTGAAGCTTTGGAACTGCAGTGTATTTGAACTCTGACCCTGGCAGTAGCCAGCTCAGCAAGCTTGTGTTTTTCACTAACGATTATCTGCTGGGTCAGGAAATTAAATGTATAAAGCATTGAAAATCTTCTTCTCCTTCCTTTGGGACAATTGGCCTTGTAAATGTTATCAAGATAAGAAGCAGCTGTTGGGAGAATGTTGCAAGAAGAACAAAGAAGTGTATTACAAGACTGAACCAGCTATTGTATTCAAGCAGGCCTGAAACCTTGAAGGAGTAACATTTACAGAAAGACATTATAACTGACCAGGTGCTTTGCAAGGCTATATTATTCCCAAGGGAAAGCTTTTTTAAAATATGTAACATCAGCAATCTTTATGAATAGGATGTTGTGAACCATAGTGATGTAGATGCCCTGTGACTAACCACATCAGAAAGGTGGGCACAAACTAGAAAGTAGAAACTATAAGAATTGTATACTTCCTGTATCATGTCAGACAAAATTCTGTACTTGTACGTTTTTTGCCTCCTGGTGTACACTAGTAAACTTTTGCATCTGAGCCTCCTGTGTTGTAATCTTTATTTTTATTTAACAGTTTGGTCCTTCGGATCGGAAACCCTCGGACAGCTACAGATCAGAGTGTATCGGTGGTAGAACACTGCACAGGAGAAGCTACCGAAACGGTTCTTCTTGAAATATAAAAGACCTTTGACTGAATTGTCATTTTGAGAGGCTGGCCACTTTCTGATCTGCGGCCGAAGAGCGGTCTCGAACTGGTCAACTCAGGAGGTTCAGGTAGGAAGATATTTGCCTTTTTTCTGTTTTAGATCAGGGACTAGGTTACAGTAAATATTATTGTCAGAAGATTTGTTATACAGATCAGGGACAAAAGGAAATTACTGTATATTTTGTCAGAGATCAGGGAAACAGAATAAGGTAGGCAGTCATTCTAGATAAACTGTGTAAGGAACTGAAATACCACGTCGTGAAAAGGGTTACGTAACATTTTTCTTTTAATATGGGAAATCAGTGCACTAAAACATCGTGAGATCCGGCCCTAACTGAAGATGCAAAATATATGCAATTACAACGGGCTGATAATGTTAGGTATTATACAAAATGGGTTAATAAATACGGATTTGATGGTAAAGTGGATAAAATTTCATTAGTTAAACTCTTAAAACAACTTAAATCTGACGCAGAAGGCCAGGCAAAAAGGCAACAACAATTAGGCATTCCTCAGGCACACAGGTGGATTGAGGAAGTAAACCGAAGGGAACAGAAAACTAAAAATGCTAAGACATTATTTTTAGATAAAGAGGATAATAATATAGTAATAGCGATTTCTCCTCCTCCCCCACTCCCTCCGATGCCTTTTTCAGGATATGAAGCAGGTGGACAAGCTAGTCCACCTCCACGTTATCCTGATGTCACAATGACACTAAAACCATTTGTTAGAGATCCTATTGAAACTAGGTCCTGGACACGTAAAACACTTGGGGACACAGACTCGTATCAAATAGGAAAAAACACACTAGAGGAAAATGAGGAAGAAATCTGTCCACTTATCGAGGTCCCAAATCCTCAAGCAGGACAGGAAGGGCAGGACCCAACTCTTCTAGTGTACAGACCATGGACACTGGAAGATATTCGGAAAGCTACAGAGGGAATCCCCCATCCAAAAGTCAATTACACAAAGTTTTTACAAGATTTACAAGGTATGAGACTAAGTTACCACTTGAATGGGGAAGAAGTAGAAAAGGTAGTTAGACAAATTGTGGGTCCAGACTGGCACATGATTTGTGGCACCTGGAATCCTCGTAATGCAGAGCTTAAACCACTCCCATATAGTGACGCAGAACTAGACAACAGAATAAAAGGTCTTACAGACCGAATTTCCGAAAAATGGAAACCTAGAGCAGATTGGACTTGCATTAACCAATGCATACAACAAGAGAATGAAACTGTAGATGGGTATTATGGTAGATTATTGGAATGTTTCAATAACCTTAGTGGTATGGCTATTCCTGAAAATCAGACACATGATACCTCGTATGAACAGCAACTGAAAAATGCGTTTTTGAAAGGTTGCATTGCACCTATCAGTAGCTTCATTACGAAGCATATGATAGATCATCGAACAAGTAGGCTACAAGCCTTACTTGAATATGCTAGACATGCCGAAAGACACTTTAATAGTAAAAGAAAAGAAGACACAAGTCTTCACTGCTGAAGACGGAGCTGAGGTTTTGTAGTACAGTCCGGTAAAAAGGGTAAGAAAAATGCCCAGGAAACAGACAATCTGACAAACGGTCAGAAGATTTTGAAGAGAGAAAAAAGAAAGGTGAGTGCTTTAAGTGCGGAAAGAAAGGACATTTAGCGAGGGATTGCAGGCAGAATAAAAAGGTGACTACAGAAAGCAAGGATGATGAGGACTGACTATATGATAGTGATGAAAGTCAGAAATCATCAGGAAAGGCTAACAAACAAAGAACAAATGTAAACGTAGTAGAAGGAATAGAGGAAGTGCAAGTAGATATGGAGGATGAAGAAAGTGAAATTTTAGATTTGGCATTACTGAGCTTGGAGCTCTATCTGGCAGACACAAAACCGGAAGTCACACTTCTGGTGGAGGGGAGGGAAGTAAAATTCCTGTGTGTCTCAGGAGCGTCACGGACTTTGATACACCCCTCCAAGTTACCAGAATATTCCGAATCACCTGATTATATATTAGTAAAAGCAGCAAACGGACAGCTATATAGGGAGCCACTCTCCCATGATATAGCAATAACTGACCCTGCTTCAGGTATGACTCAGAAAAGTAAAATCGTAGTTTCTGCAAAATGTCCAGTAAATCTACTGGGAAGAGATCTTATGCAGATATTTGGCATAGCGGTAGTTCCCACCATGCAGGGTATGGAGGCACAAAGACAAATGGATACTTTTGTGGTGCGACCGGAGGGTGAAACTTTTTACTGGTACAGCCAGGACCTAGTTACGACTGGTCCAGGGGCAGTAACCAAGGAACTGATGAACGTAGCCATCAGTAAGGCCCCCTCCCTTGACACTGACCGACAGCATTTGTTACACTGTACTCTATACTACTGTAGCATGCCAGGACCTGATAAAGAATATGAGCAAAAATTATTCAAAAATCCTGCTAACAGATTAGTATTACGAACCTTGTATTGGGATACTGAGGGAAACAGTGTGGTAAGCTGTTCATTACCTCAGGAATTCATAACACTGTGCAAATCTAATCGACTACCGCATGTCAGCTTAACAAAAAACAAGAATATGAAATGGGCAGACTTAGGAGAAAAAGTAACAAGATGGGAAAAACAAACTGATTTAGAATTATCAGAGCAGGGAATACAAAAACAGAAATTGAATTGGCTAACACAGACACATCCAGCTGTAAACTTACAAACTAGTGAAGACAGCTGATTAGCGTTCTTATTAGAAGAAGAAGAAAAAGCCTTGTGTGATATACCAAAGATTCTTTGGTCAGCAGGCAAATCAGATGTAGGACTTATTCGAACAGCAGGACCAGTTACTATTACACCAAAATCAGCATTTAGACCACAAAAAAGACAATACCCCTTGAGGAAAGATGCAGAGCAAGGAATCAAGCCTATAATAGCAGCATTACTCAAGGAAGGAGTACTGGTAGAATCTCTTGATTCACCATGTAATACCCCTCTATTTCCTGTTAAAAAAGCAAACGGGGAATGGCGAATGGTACAGGATTTACAAGCTGTAAACAATGCAATAATACCTAGAGCACCTACGGTGCCAGACCCACACACCTTGTTGAATGATTTGAAGCCGCAACAAAAATATTTCACTGTAGTAGACATAAGCAATGCTTTCTTTTCAATACCTATACATCCTGATAGCCAGTATTGGTTTGCATTTACATTTCAGGGTAAAAGGTATACCTATACTCGGCTACCACAGGGATATTGTGAAAGTCCAACAATATTTGCACAAGAAATGGCTAGCAACCTGGCAGGGTTTACCCCACCAGGAGGCAGTCAGATTTTGCTTTATGTAGATGACATCTTGCTAGCAGCCCCCACCCAGCATCAATGCAGGGAGGATACTATAGCGTTATTGAAATTTTTAGTAGCACAAGGACATAAAGTAATCAAAAGTAAGTTACAACTCTGGAAAAAACAGGTTAGATACCTAGGATATGTAATATCCAATGAAGGTAGAATATTAGACGAAGACAGAAAAACAGCAATTTTACAAGCACCTAAACCAGCAACCAAGAAGGAAATGATGTCCTTTTTGGGAACAACTAATTTTTGTCGATGCTGGATACCAAACTATGCTTTAGAATCTGCTCCACTGGCTGATTTAATATATAAAACACCGATGGCAGCACAAGATCTATTACAATGGACACCCGAAGCAGAAACATCTTTCTGCAGACTAAAACAATTGATAACTTCTTCATTAGTTTTCTGACTTCCGAATTACCACAAATGATTCTTTCAGACCGTAGATTGTAAATAGGGATATATGACGTCAGTTCTGATGCAACAGCATGGGGATAAGCAACGCCCCATAGCTTACTATTCATCACAGTTAGACCCAGTGGCACGGTCGTTGCCTCACTGTGTGCAAGCAGTGGTCGCAGCTGCAATGGTAGTACAGGCTTCAGCCTCAGTGGTGTTATTCCACCCTCTCACATTGAGAGTGCCTCATGCAGTCGCGATAATTTTACTGCAAGAAAAAATAGCATATCTTTCTCCTGCTAGACATCTTTCATGTATGACCATACTGCTGAGCCAACCTCATATGATAATTGAACGTTGTACAACATTAAACCCATCAACGTTACTTCCAATCCCTGTGGATGGCACGCTGCACAGCTGCCTGCAGGAAATTGAGCAAATAACTTTGCCCAGACAAGATCTCACTGATATGCCCTTGGATAATGCCGAGGTGACATTTTACATGGATGGCTCGTGCAGAACGGGTCCTACAGGGAAAAATCTAGTGGGGTATGCAGTAGTTACAGATACAGAGATCTTAGAAGCCCAACCTTTACAGCATAACCTATCTGCTCAAGCAGCGGAATTGATAGCTTTAACATGGGCTTGCACTCTAGCGAAAGATAAATGTGTGAACATATATACTGACAGTCAGTATGCTTTCTCTACAGTGCATGTTTTTGCGCAACAATGGAAAAATAGGGGAATGATAACATCTAATGGTAAACCGATTAATCATGCGCAACTTATTTTGAACCTATTAGATTCTATTCAGTTACCTACTAAAGTAGCTATTTGTAAATGTTTAGCTCATACAAAACAACAGGATAGAACTTCAAAAGGAAATGCAAAAGCTGATGCAGCTGCAAAGCAAGCAGCCTCAGACTCAGAAACTTTACTTTTAAACAAGGAATTACAACCCTCTGAGATTTTAGATCTAGAAATGTTAAAAACAATGCAAACACTAACTACAAAAGCAGAGAAACAAAAATGGGAGAAACGAGGTGCAATCCTTGAAAACAGACTGTATGTCTCCAAAGAGAAAAAAAACAGTATTACCGTCTAATTTATTTAGATATGCAGCTTTGTTGAGCCATGGGCAGTGCCATGTCTCAACAGGGGGGATGGTACAGTTAGTAAATCGAATATTCCAAACATACGGATTCATAAATTATACAAAAAAATTTTGTGCAGCATGCCATACTTGTAACAAACATCATGCACAAGGGGCATTCAAACCCAAGAAAGAGAGTTTTCCTACACCACCATATCTGTTCCACACTATTTGTATGGATTTCATAGAGTTGAATAAATGTGAAGGGAAAAATACTGTTTAGTAATTATAGATATGTTTTCTAAATGGGTAGAAGCTTTTCCAACTAAAAATCCAGATGCAGCAACAGTGGCAAAAGCCCTAGTAAAAGAAATAATTCCTAGATTTGGCATACCGGAAAGGATTTATAGTGACAATGGGACACATTTTGTTAATCAGATGATCCACCAGCTTAGGGGATTCTTTGGAATCTCCTTAAAGAATCAATGTGCTTACCACCCACAGTCTGCAGGACTGGTGGAAAGGTACAATGGAATTCTAAAAAGCAAATTGAGGAAGCTAGTGAGCGAGACACAGAAAAACTGGATTTGCTGTCTGCCTTTGGCACTGCTGAACATGAGAACAGTTCCAAATGTAAAGGGTTTGACTCCCTTTGAAATGATATTTGGAAGGGCATATTATGTGCCGCAGTGGAAAGCTCTCATGCCTGCAGAACTAGAGGCTGACAGCTCATTAGCTAGCTACATGAGAAAACTGTTAACAAATAAAACTGTTTTGCAGTTGAACTCTTTTTCAGATAAAAGACAGACCAGACCGTTGGAAGCAGTGCTGACTCCGGGGACCTGGGTGTGGCTGAAGATTAGGAAGAGGAAGAATTGGGTGAGTCCAAAGTGGGAAGGACCGTACCAGGTACTGTTGGCAATGCCTACTGCAGTCAAAGTTGCTGAGAGGACGTCCTGGGTCCATCTGACGCACTGTAAACCGGTAAAGAATTTTCAACTTGATAAACATTTTGTGACTAATACACAACAAAGGCAGGATGGCCAAGAGCAAAACGAGTAAAAATAGAGATCAACCCCAAAGATGTTGTTTAATCATCTTGTTGACTATGCATTTATTGACTATGATTGTGATGACCTTCCTTTTGTTGTGGTTTTTCCTACATGTAACCACACAAGTGAAAGTGGAGAGACGTAATGAACTGTCTATAGACTGGCATCCGAACTTTAACACATACCTAGCAATGAAGCATGTATATGTAGAGACTATGAACATTTCAAATTGCTGGGTTTGTACTGCTATACCAACAGCATATGGAGGACTGTTAATGTCCGCTGTCCCCTTGGGGATAAAAGAGACTTGGGAGAATTTACTTTTTGATACAGGATCTGTGAGATCACAAGACAAAATTGCATTGTATTTGCCTATCACACAGAAGGGAATTGTATGTTTCTATAAGAATGATACACTTCAAGTGGGTTGGAGTAACTGTAATATAACCATATCTTATAAATGTTACATTAAAGTTAAAGATAGAAGCACTGTTTGTAATAGGAATTATGATTCATATTTGAGTTTAATGTAAACAACATTAAGTGAAGTGCAGAGAAATCCTGTTTTACATAAACAACTGTCTATTATAGACAAGAAAATGTTTCATGCAGAATTAACCCGCATCAGTACTAAAGTAGAAAACTGTTATTTTGTTTGTGGGAAAAAGGCATACAAATGGCTACCTGAGAATTGGTCCGGCAGTTGTTTTTTGGGTTATCTGGTTCCGGCCATAAGACATACTGTAGAATTACCTCTGGGTAAGATACGAAATATGAGAGATGTAGCCCGGAAACCTGAAGGTCCAATCGGAAAACCTGTAAATCCAGTGGGACAAATCGAAGCTGGTTGGAAAGACCATCATTTCGTAATGAATAGAGAAAAATTGACTCATATGGACTTGAGTGACAGTGTAATATCCTGGGCTGGAATACTTCCAGCATATGGAGCAGTCAAATCGATCTGGGAGTTGAGAAAGCTGTCAAAACTTGTTGAAGTAATGAGTAATGCAACTTTTTCTGCTCTCAAACTAGTGACTGATGAACTGAATGCAATGAGAACTGTTGTGCTACAAAATCGAATGGCTCTTGACTTCACCCTAGCGGCGAGAGGTGGTACGTGCGCGCTTATCAAAGAAGAATGCTGTGCGTTTATACCAGACAATCGACATGAAATTAATGACCACCTAGAGGTAATACAGCAGGTATCGGCCATGACTGAACCAGGCCCAAACCCACTGACGAACTTTTTCCAGAATCTGTTTGGTGGGTGGGGTTCTATCCTAATGAACATCTTGATTGCTATTTGTGTGGGTCTGCTCCTATTAGGAGCATGTGTCTGTTGTGGGATTCCCTGCATGAAAAGATTAATCAAATATTTTATTGATATATCTGTAACTGAAACTTTGTACCAAGACATTGAGTTAGAAAAATTAATTTCAGATGAAATTCTTTCAGAAGTATAAACTAAAATGACTTACCTAGTTGAAAGTCCTTAAAGGAGAAGGCAAGGAGACAAAATAACATTGTTTATATTTCAGAATAGAATAAAAAGTATTAAAAGGGAGGAAAATGTTAGAAAAATATGTATTTGAACATATATAAAATGCTAGTTAAAAAGCAAATAGTGTATAAAGCATTTTATTCTATTAATAATATGGTAATAAGAATGATTTTACATGTAATTGCTTGAAGCTTTGGAACTGCAGTGTATTTGAACTCTGACCCTGGCAGTAGCCAGCTCAGCAAGCTTGTGTTTTTCACTAACGATTATCTGCTGGGTCAGGAAATTAAATGTATAAAGCATTGAAAATCTTCTTCTCCTTCCTTTGGGACAATTGGCCTTGTAAATGTTATCAAGATAAGACGCAGCTGTTGGGAGAATGTTTTAAGAAGAACAACGAAGTGTATTACAAGACTGAACCAGCTATTGTATTCAAGCAGGCCTGAAACCTTGAAGGAGTAACATTTACCGAAAGACATTATAACTGACCAGGTGCTTTGCAAGGCTATATTATTCCCAAGGGAAAGCTTTTTTAAAATATGTAACATCAGCAATCTTTATGAATAGGATGTTGTGAACCATAGTGATGTAGATGCCCTGTGACTAACCACGTCAGAAAGGTGGGCACAAACTAGAAAGTAGAAACTATAAGAATTGTATACTTCCTGTATCATGTCAGACAAAATTCTGTACTTGTACGTTTTTTGCCTCCTGGTGTACACTAGTAAACTTTTGCATCTGAGCCTCCTGTGTTGTAATCTTTATTTTTATTTAACAAATACCATGGATGCTGATGCCTGTGAGACCCCCGTATGTCCCCAACTGGCCTTCGGAAAGTACCTGTAGCTAGTATCCTAAGGGCCACACATACCTTTGTTTCCACTGGGATGGGTTCCCCTCTGTTGGCTCCGGGTCTGAGTTGAGGGCAGCAAGACTCAGTGAGTTCCTGTAGTATGTCCCTGTCCACCCTGTACTGTTCCACAATTTCCACCTCATGTAGCTCCTGGAAGGTTAGCCTGGGCCTGAACACTCTTCTCCTTCTCTGCCTAGGCCTATTGTCAGCAGCAGCATCAACATTGACTTCAGCATCTAACACATACAGATGTAGCAGACCTGCAGCAGCCCCTAGCATTCTGTCAGTCAAAATTCCCAAGTGTGTACTCCAATAGTGCAGAGTATGGGGGAAAAATCAGATTGAAGGGTGTATGCATACTTTAGAGTGCTCTGCTTTAGGTGCTGACTCTGTGATTGGCTACCTATGATGCATTGCACCTACCTAGTATATTATTAGCATCATTTAATTACCCTAGTTTAAGTTAAACAGGGGTCAAAACTAATTAATAAGTCATTAGCTTTTAGATACACTCAGCACTGTGATGGACTGCACAAACACATGCCCCATAGGTAAACAAAGCTTAACACTTAGTGTAGACACCCCCCCACAGACTTCCCCACTCAGCACAGCTATGTGCCGCACAAACACATGCAGACACATGCCCCATAGCTAAACACAGCTTAGAAATTAGTGTACCCCCCCCCCCCGAAAGGAAACACAGCATGACAGAGTGCTGTGCAAACAGGCTCAGCTAAGCTAAAATAAGCTTAGAAGTCATTAGACACACCCTCCCCTGATGTCAGCTCCATCCTGTGTAACACCAGAATGGTTCTCTGCCTACATGGAGGGAATTTGCTGACATGATTAACCTTTTATGCAATTCAGTAACTCCACCTCATTTGCATAGGGACCTGTGCTCACAGCCTGGAAACTACACACTTCTTAGTCCTACCATTTTAGCAACAGCACCAATGCACCACTGTAGATACTCCACACAAGGTCCTATAATACATTTCTGTCACATAATATTAATTTTGTTTTTTCCATTTTTTTATTTTTTTATAAAGTATGTTTGCACATTGCAGCTAACCATGCAAACATGCCCAGATAATTAAAAAAAAATAAATAAAAATAATCTAACTTATTTCCTTAAATTTTTCAGACACACAGATGGATCGTTTGGCTCATATCTCTATGTGGTGTGCCACTTCTGTCCATATAGCTACATTTTTACAGCCCCTTTTGACTGTCTACACTCCTCTACATGGAATTTTTCCATGTACACTACAGTCATTGACATGGGGTCTGCAGAGCTGCTTATCTGGTTGCTGCATCATGCTACCTGACTGATTTGCATGAGATTCGCCTGCTTATGAGGTGACTTGCATGCCACAGAACTTCCTGTGTTGGTTCGTGCATGTATGTCACTCAGCAGTGCTTACTGAATCTAAAACCTGCTTACTTTCATGTAAGCAGCGTGTCACAGTGCCTACTTGGTAAAAAAGACTATGTAGGCTTTATTAAATTCCTCCCACTATCTTTACACCAAGTCTAACCTGTGGAGCAGAAATCTGTACTCTCAATGCAAAGAAAAGCTTTGAACAAATATACTTTTTTTGTTTAAATAACTTGCATTAGCAATCCTACCTTCATCTCACTTATCACAGTATCATTTAATTTGCACAGATATAGCAAAAACATTGATTCCAATTCCAAAAGACTTGCTGTCGGTGTAAATGACCACTAACACTGAGATTAAGCCTTGGAATCTGACCCTTGCTATAAGCCTGTTTATAGGCCCTACACAGAAGTAAGTGACTTAAAGTGAGAACAAGTCTTTTGGAATCAGACTAGACCTATCCAGAGTACAACTCTTTTGGAATCTGGCCACTTATGGGGATGGAAACTTTTTTTAATTATATTTCTTAGCAGGAGTAGTTTAATTCATTATTTGCAAGGCAGGTAGACGGGTCTGATATTTCACACAAAATCAACAGATGATGAATTTTCTTTGTATGGTACTGAGTCCTTAGTCACAAATGAAGCAAGTGTTTTAATGTTTAACTTTATCAACTCAGTGAGAATGTAGAACATGGCTAATTATGTGCTTTTTTGCTGACATGAATATTTAGCAACCTATCTATGGCTTCTGTGTGTCAGCTTAATGACTGTTGATATCATCAAATTGCTGACCCCCACATAAATTATGATAAAAAAAAACACCATGGATTAAAGACAGTCTACAAGATATTCCTTTCATTTTGTCCCAATAAGGAGGTTGCAGTTATTTGTTGTTTACAGACACCATTGAGCTGTGTTCCTCTCTTTCAGGACTCTTCAGTCACTGGTCACAAGTATGTTATTGGGATTGCCTCTTTTCATATATTTCTTTTTTTTTAATCAGATTAGGTTCAGTAGCTCATCCATGTTTTCTGTAGTCTGTATTCTCTGTAACACCCAGCACAGTGACTCTGTAATCCTTTGCAGTAGAATGTTGCAGTATGGGTCTACATTTGTCTATGTTGCTGAGGTTCCAGTAAACCGTATACACAGACGCACTGCTTTAGAGAGATTCTGAGAACCCCAACACATATTTTAGTAGGATTATATACCTGCCTCTTTGAATGCTGCCTGATGACAGTTTTGTCTCCATTTTTAATGCGAGTTTATATTTTTTTAATGGATGTAACAAAAGGTAACAAAAAGCAAAACCTTCAGTATGTATGTTACATCTCTGTACCATCCTCAGGCACATGTTTGGATAATCCCAACTTTTTTCTCCTTTGAGAGGCCCAACTCATCCAGACCTTTATCTAGTTTGAGTGCATGACCACCCCAGTCTCTCTGTTATCCTTACATATCCCCCTCCAGTGCTGTAATGAAGTTATTGAAGACGTACACATTGAATACACCCACTGTATGGCTGGGTATTCAATAACAATCACATTACATAGGTATGAGAAATGGCTGTCAAGAAATGTATTCCTAGTATGAGGCTTAAGAGGTGAAATGTTTGACGTACATTTTAAGAACATGTAAAAATGTTTACAGTCAGAGATATGGTCATATGTGTTAACTATAGTTTAAAAAAGTTATGTAACAACACAATGTCTCTAAAGAAATGTAATTCTGCTATTGTAACTTGTATTTGGTTAATTGCTTAGTCTAGTGTCATACTGCAGTGGTAGCCAGTGTCAGGACTCAAAAAGGCAACAGATCAATAAACTTAACCAGTCTTTAAATAGTTGTATCTTATCCCCACTTTATTCTCTTTCATTCTCCCCTCTGCCATTGTATACTAATTCCATATACTCAAAATTTCCATCTCATCCAATTTAAAATTATTATTTTGAGAACAGCTAACAAACACCTGGCTTTGCTCCTGCACTAACCCTGGCTAAACACACTACTACACTACCCCTCGTATCTTATCCTACTTTATTCTCCTTCATTCTCCCCCTATCTTTGTATACTAATTCCATTTACTCTCACCTAGCTTCCTCCTTATCCTGCCTAACTCTTCTACTTCCGTCCCTTCACAACTCTACTAGTTTTTTTCTTTCTTCCTCCCTTACTTTCCTTTCTTTCTCCTTTACCTCAGGATAGCTCAGATATTCAGCACCCAACTATTTCTAGCCATACAATATTGTATTTATGTTCAGTCTTGCTACCTGGTAAATGTCCACTTATGGCTTGCTCCCAAGGGATGACCAGATATCTCAGTTTCTGTGAAATAGCATAACTCTTAGTACATGTCCTTCTGATTAGTCCACTGATTTTCAATATTTAAATATCATATTATTGTTAATCATTCTATTCTTGTATGTAACTGACTATATCATGGCTGTTAATTTGTGACTCTGTAACTCTTTTTAATATTTTTATATTCATATCATTGTATTCTTACTTTTGTATCTATTGTGGAGCTTTCCTCCCCGGGCCTCTGCTGAAAATGGGTCAACAGCCCAGTCAGAGAGGCCAGATAAAGAAATGCAAAATAAAAAATAAAATAAATAAATAAATAAATAGTTTTTAAATCTGTTTACAATCATTAATGCTTTTTGGCCTATATCTGTGTGGTAGTGCAGGGAGTGCTGCACCTTTTAAAGCTCCTGTTTGCTTTCAAGTATGATTCTCTTGTGATGCCATTTCTATCACAGCACAAACTTTGCTTATATATAGAACAGCAAGGTTTATATGTGAGAACCTGGCTATGCCAAGTTTGTTATAGTCAGTTCCTTTTGTATGGACCTCTCTATAACAAGGACATTGTTGTCCTATTTTTCAGAGCATACCCAGATTGCTCCATCTTTTATGTATCTATATGTCATAAACCAGTTTACTCTACAAATAGAGGATTTTATTTTTTTATTTTTTTTTTAAAAAACACAGAGGGATTTTTTACAATTATTTTGTTATTACCCCCTAGCGTATATTCAGTGGCTTTAAATATTGGACCAGAGTGCAAGCATTGCTCTATGCCGTCCTTGCCGGGAAGTGTTTGGAAGGCCCCAGCCTTTTCCTCCAGAGCGTTTCCCAGTTTGACTACAATGCCATCCCAGTCTCCTTCACTTATCCTTCTACTCTCCTTTATAGTACTGTAATGAAGTTGTTATAAATCTATACGTTGAATACATCCACTTTTATGGCCCCAATCTGTCTCATGGAATAGTAATAATCTTGTACTATCTTAGTCCAGTATGACTTTCCCCATGGTGATCCTGTGTCATGTCTGTTTGTGATGGCCATTTTATCCAGAAATATTCTACTAGCCTCTCTTTCACAATAGCCTTTACAATTTTCCTCAGTATAACAAACTTTCATGATGGAAGCTGAATTGTATATTTTTAGTTCACCTTGAAGTTATGCTGTGAATCAGAGAATTGTACTCAAAGTACTTTATTATCACCGAGAACAAGTGAATAAATAAATATACCTAACAAATAAAAGAATGCATTGCAAAAATGGGAATGAAAACTCCACAGAAAAGTATTAGTAAAACTTATTGAACACTCTGTACCATATCTAAAATGTATTACTTCCTTCACCACTAGAATTCTGTATAATAAAAATCAGTGAAGTTCTTGAAATCACAAAGCAAAACAGGAGTGCAGTGACAGCCTATTTTTAGAATCCATTCAGGCATACATCCGGTCACCTAGAATTCATCTACTGAACAGTTTGTAATGTACACCATTAACATGACAAGATGCAACCTCAGCAGCAGTAGTACATCTGTTTTCCAGTGCAGAATATTAATATCCATGACAAGATCTTCTTCATCTCTTCCACCAAACCACCATCCTTATAAGAATAATTGTCTTCCCTGGACTTCTGACAATTATTTTGTCTAGGACCTTTAAACTTTTTGCTAGTTCTTCCTCTTAACATAAGATATGCATTCAAAAATTAAATTTTCTCCTAAGGCCTGTCACTGCACTCTAACCTTTTTATGTTGTCACCCTGCTCCCCTTAAACGTATCTGAAAAGTTTCACCTTTAACAGTGTCCTACCCTTGACTTCAGAAGACTTAGACTTTACTTGCAAGGGGCAGTAGCTAATACGCCTGTTATCTGATCTTCTTTTGTTTGTTGATTCAATTTGACTGAACTTTTGTGACCTTTGTCTTCATCACTGTTAGTTACCTCACTTAGCCTGCTTCTGTATAGCGTCTGATTCTGTTCTTGAGCTCGTTTCACTCTGTGATATAGTGTCATTTAGTTTCCATTCTGTACTTGAGTTTATCCAACAATCCCTTTTCGTCTTGTTCCAGCTTCCTGGTATAGTTCTCTGTCAGCTCAGTAATGTGTATTTTTATAACCCCATAACACCCAGACATTTTATGGCATGTTTCCATATCTGCCAAAGCCAAATCGTTTGGGAAAAGAAGGCTAACAATTTGTGTTCAAGTTCTTTCATTATTATCCTAGAACTAAAGATTTGACTGCAAAATGCAGACACACAGGAGCCAGGGTTGGACTTATCCATTCCATTTATTAGTACAGAAGCAACTACCCAAGATGGTAGAAAGTAGAAACACACACTACCCCACATGCAAGCTAGACTTGTATGCAGTATATCTTAAAATGGTACTTTCTGCATTGCATTTTCCCCTTAAAGTAGACGTTTACATATAGGAATGCATAGTAATAACTATACTGTGCTGTACTATACTATATTATATTATACTATACTATACTGTACTATACTAGTATACTGTACTGTACTATAATATTATATTACTCACTTTAGAAACTAATGAACATATTGCAAGTTACATTCTGCTTGATTGTACATTACGCTGTGCTTGCACATTAGAATGTATGTACACATTTTTTTTTCTATGTAAATAGTCTGAACTATTCTGCTATTGCTCACATTTCTGTATTTTTATATGTGAAATGTTTTGTATTTCACCTGGGCTGAGCCTGAAACTGGTCAATACTGAACAGTGCACTACCACGGTAAATAAATATAAATAAATAAATACTATACTATACTATACTATACTATACTATACTATACTAGGGTTATCCATACCTCTCAACTGTCAAGCTTTTTGTAGAATGTCCAGATTTCTGCTCGATATTTTGGTTCTTTTTCTCATAAAATTTGTGGTTTACTGGCATATCATTGAGGGTGGAAGTCACTAAATAATAACATACATTTGAGTTTCAGACTTCATATCATTCAGAAAATGTATGCTAACATAAAACCTTTTTTCTATCAACGTTGTAAGTTTATAAGAGCAATCCTTAAAAACTATTCATATTTTTAGGCCTTTGTCCCCCAATTATTTTTGGCTTTGTCCACATTTCTTTGGCTAAGAGGTTGAGAGGTATTGTTGTCGCATGAAAAATATTTTCATGTTTTTCAGTCAAGAAACAGACCTTATAATAATAATAAATCACATTTAGATGGTTCATTGTTGTGTATAGCGGTTGTAGATGTCAGTTTTTGGTATCATAACAAGTGATACAGTCTTTTGACCTTCTTGACATCTTAATAGGCCTTCTGAATTTGACTATATAGGTTCATAAGGTTCATAGGTGTGTACTAGGCCAACGACCCTGGAGCCTTTACAAGCCTAGCCCATAGAAGTGCCCTGGCATCATGCCACTATTAGTTCCCGGTGCCTTTATCAAATAGAGCCACTGGAGTGATGCCGGGGTGAACTTTCTATTTCCCATCCACTCATCCAGATTTCTCTTGAAAAGGGCCAGTGAGGTACTTTACTTGACATGTATGGGAAGTCTATTCCGGAGCATGGGCAGTATCTGAATTATGAACCTGTCCCTCCAGCATGTTCTGTTGATTGTGGTAATGAGGTTGTGGTCCCTAGAGTGTGTGATGTGGAGGGATTGGGATTTCTTTAGGTGTAACATTTCTAACAGGACTGGGTGAGACATGGCTTTGTAAGTAAAGCAGAGATTCCCTCTTAACAGACGATATGACACAGAGATAAGCTGGAGTTTTTTGAGTCTGTCCATGTAGGGCATGTGTTTAAGTCCTAGGATCCTCTTTGTGAGGTACTTTTGTGCTCTTTTCAGCTGTTGCAGGTGTTTAGTGAGGTACATGCCAAATGGGCATCATACTTGATGACTGGTCTAATGAGGGAAGAGTAGAGAGAGATGATGACCTCTTTATTCCTGGATGCAAAACCATTGGTAATGAGATGTGCCACATAGAAGGACATTCTGACCACAGTGGCAATGTGTTGGTCAAAGCAGAAGTTGCTATCAACCTGTGTCCCCAGATCTCTTATAACACCTTCAGTGTTCAGTGGGCTACCATCAATGTGGTAATTAGTGAGAAGTGAGATTTTCCCAAAGGGAATGATGATGCACTTTTTGGCATTAAACTTAAGGCTATGGTTTCGACACCAGTCGTTGGTCTCAGCGAAGTCTTTCTGTAGGATGTCTACATCACTTGGGGAGTTAATAATGGCTCCCAGCTTGTAATCGTCAGTGAACTTGGTCAGCCAGAGTCCATCTGTGTTGGCCTGGACTTCTGAGAAGTAGACACCAAACAGGATAGGACCCAGGACTGATTCCTGTGGGACTCCACTCATGACAGGTCGGCAGTCTGACTTGGAGTCTGCTACTTTTACACTGTGGGTTCTATGTGTGAGCCAATTTGCAATAGGGGTGATATAGGGGTTGAGGCCTAGTTTGGTGAGTCTATCAATAATTCCTGAGTGGGGAATGGTATCAAATGCCTTGGCCAGATCGAGGTGGGCTATATGAAATGCCTTGCCCTCATCCACAGCTCTGGTGACTGACTCAAATAAGTCAAACAAGTTGAGCAGGCATGATCTACCCTTCACAAAACCAAATTGCATGGGATCCAGAGTTTGGAGATTCCCTATATCCTTGTTAATTAGGTCCATAATGATGCGCTCCATAGCCTTACATATCAGACTCATCAGGCTAGTGGGGTGATAATTCCCAGGGTCTGTAGTCGCTCACCCTTTATGGAGAGAGATGACAATAGCAGTGCACCATTCTGTCGGGACAAAGCCTGAGATGAGGCTATGATTGAACATGGTACACAGGTGTGATGCCAGTTCACTTTGTAGTTCATGTAGAACACAGACAGGGATATTGTCAGATCCCATAGAAGCTGTATTTTTGGCCTTGGACAATGCAGCTTTAACCTGTGCTGCAGTAATGCTGGGTGCCTGGCATTCTTCCGGTATTGTGATTGGTCCTTTGGCGGAGGGGGGGGGGAGTAAAGTTGGCTCTGAATCTGTTGACCAGTATGTTGGCAATATCTGTTGGCTCAGTATAGGAGGTACCATTGTGCAGTAACTCAGATAAAATCTGAGTATTGCTGTGGAGATTTGTGATATAACTGTAGAAGACTTTGTGGTTGTTTTTAGTGTCTGCCACAATTCTGCCTACAAAGCTAGCTTTAGAGGTTTTGATGAGGGATCTAAACTTTTTGTTGAGGCTAATAAGGGAGTTTTTTCCAGTCTTGAGACTTCACCTTTTTCTGCAACAATTTCTTCCTTCTGTTATAGAGTTTGTTAATGGCAGGGGACCACCAGATTGGCTTACTTTTTTTGGAAGAGAGTGTCTTGGTTCTGTTGGGTATGGCTTGTTCCATGCATTTATGTATGTGTTCGTACGGTGCATTGTTGTATGATTCAGTGGTCATGCACCTATTTTCCATTTGCATGGGCACCGTGAAGTTAGTTACCTCTATTTTTAGGAGCCCAATGTCAGCTTTGGAGAAGTTTTTCATGGTGGTTACCTTTGCTGGTGGTGTAAGTGAGATGTGGATTTCCATGATAATTAGTTTGTGGTCGGATCTAACCAGGGAGGATTTGACTATTGGTGTTGAGCAATGGTTGCCCATGTAGTAATAACCAGGTCAAGGATGTTGCTTCCTCTAGTGGGGGTAAGAATGAGCTGGTCCAGTGCATTGGAATTAATGAAGTCCAGGAAGCATTGGGCAAGTGTACTGGTGCATGAGTAGTTTTGCCAGTTGATGGAGGGGTAGGTGAAGTCACACAGTATGAGAGTGTTGGGTTGGACCCTAATAGTTTCCAGGGTGCTTAGGAACATGGAGTGAGAGTCTTGGGACATGGTTGGGGAGCTATAGCAGGCTACGACCTGAATTGCCATCTTACCCACTGTTAGTTATACCTGAAGTATCTCTAATGCGTTATGCTGGACTACTAGTCTGGAGATGTGCATATCTTTTATAAATATGGAGACGCCACCACCTTTGGAGCTTCAGTCCATGTTCTGCGGCCGAAGGGTGTGGAATGAGTTATAGCCTGGTAGTGCAAGGGTGCTTTCTGCTGCTTTAAACCAGGTCTCTGTTGCAGCACAAATGTCAATGTTCTCCATTTTGAGGAGTGCTTTGAGCGAGTGCATCTTGAGATTTAGACTTCTAGCGTTGAACAGTATGACCCTCAGATTGCATTTATTTATAGCTGTTACGGTGGTAATTTGGTCTTTGGAACACTGCTTAAAAAAGGCACTATAGGGCTGGCAAGAGCCGTAGCCAGTATCCAAAAACCTAGGGGTAACAGATGCAGGCCATCTCTGGCAAAGCATCGAGGTTTGTCAATCAAGTCATCCCAAGCAGACAGATACCGGATTCCCTTAGAATGACATCAGAAACCTAGCCAATTGTTGAAGTCAATCATTTTCTGCTTGTACTGTGATATCATTCTGGGCAATAGTAGGATGCTGCTCAGGGCTAGGGTCATACCTGCCTGGACCACATAATCCGAGAGCTCCTCCATGTCTCTTTTCATGTAGTCCAGGGAGGTGTGTCTCAGGTCATTCACACCCACATGGACAATGACAGAGTCATACTTGTACTTGTTGTGGAGTGACTTGAGTGCATGTGTTATGTGTCGGATCCTGGTACCCGACAGACAGCTGACTGTTACCTTCTCCTTATTCAACCTAGTGAGTGGGACATCGGTGTGCCTCACTATCGAGTCACCTATGATTAGTGTATTGGACAAGTGGTTTTGCCTTAGGGGCTTAGGTTGAGGGGCACACTGTGTATGTGAGCTATGAGTCTTGTGATTTATGCTGTTTTGTGGTGGGTGAGTGTGTTTCTGATTTGGAGGTCTCTGCTGTTTGGGTAGATTTCTATTGAGACCCTCTGCAAAGGTGGGTGTGTGGTTTGTGTTTTTATGTGAAAGCTGTGATGGTGGGTGTTCTGGAGGGCTATGTGTTCCATGTGGTGTGGTGCAGGTGTTGACCTTCTCCTCTTGGCCAGCTCTTCCAGTCTTGGCTGGAGAGTGCATGTCTTCCAGTTTGGATATATAAGTGCATTTCTCACAAGTCTGAGTTTTGGGAGGTAAGAGGAAAGGGTTGTCTGTGTACATGAAGCAGTTGCTACTCTGCCTCAGAATGCCCAAGTTCACCAGGTTAATAGGAGAAAGCACTGGGAACTGACCGTTAGACATGCCAAGAGGGATGGTCATTATTAATAAGTACTGGAGCTGTTTCCTTATAGGATGTATAGTGCTGTTAGCACTTATGTGTGCTACAATAATTGCTACAAAAAGCCAGATGACGTGCTAGGCAAATAAGCTAGTTAAATGCAAGTGAGAAGAAAACTAGCAAGAGCTAAGGGAAAAATTGAAGAGTAGACTTTCTGGCACCAATAAGAGTTTACTCTAGCTTAGTGGCGCTGCACGGAGCACAAACCCGAGCAAACACAGGCGTTTAAAACAGAACGTTGAAAGGGAGCTAGAAACCACTCCTCTTGTGGTAGATAGACTACCTTGTGCTTAACACTCCCACTAATAAGCTGAGAGGCTTCTCTCTAACACAGAAAGGTCTGGTGAACTTAGAAACTGCAGTATAGTCCTGAATACAGCAAACCTGTATCTGGATTACTCTAGTAACAGGAAAGGTGGGAAAACTAGAACTTTTTTTTTAAATATAACAGTGGCAAATGAGCAAACTGATTTAAACAAATTAACCAATTAATCAATTAAAAATCTCAAAACTGAGGCCTGTTCCAGCAGTCTTCAATCAGACAAGTTCTAGATGCACACTCCTGTCACTAGGGTGCAGGGGAACCTTCTCCAAAAAAGATGGCCTAGATTAGTGCTCAAGTTATACAAGCAAAGCTAGATTCAGCAGGTCTGAATCTAGTCTATGCTACAGCAAACAAGGCACACCAATTTCAGAAAGAAACAGTTCAAATAGGCAGGCACAATAAGCCTTTAATCAGAAAGTCCAAGCTCAGATGGGCAGAATCTACCCTCTCCTCCCACAACAGTGCAGACCACAAACTTTCTTAATGTAAAAGAAATGGCCTGAAACCCAAGTGCTTAAACCAGAACTAAGACACTTGGAATAACAGACACCAATCCTTCAATCAGCAACTCCCAACTTAGAAGGATGTAAGCTACCTGTCCTGCCACAAGAGTGCAGACCACAAACCTTCTTAATGTAAAACAACTGGCTTGAAGCCCAAGTGCTTAAACCAAAAGGCTTAGAATAACAGTTACAATTTAATCAGTCTACTAACAAGCAGTAGTAAATGCAACAGAATAAATGCAACTGAGTATTTTTAAGAATAGGCAGCAAAATAAAGTAATAAAGTAGGAAGTCATTTTTCCAGACGAAGTCTTAGCCAGTACTGAATATTGTAGAAGTATTATAAAGTCATAGTTTGGTACATGAGTGACACTACTGAAGCAGCTGCTCTCATGGTATCTGTATTGCTCTGTCTACAGCTCTGTCAAACTCTCTGGCAGAGTGACCTTGAGTGAGCATGGCAACATTTGGCTGGTCCAACTATGTCTCTCTTTCTGCCTCACTTAAATAAATGCAATGATATCGAAGTACTTGACTGTAAATAAATGACTTCTTTGTCAATAGCAATACATCTACCATGTGGCTGGGATGATTACTGCATCTGTGCAGATATATCTGTCTGTAAAGTGGTTTCCTATAGACACATGTTTGCAATGTCCTATTTTGTATGGTAACCTTAGTATAAAGGAAAGTTACACTTGAAGTTGAATACTCCAAGGACAGTTTAATAGATGGGTGGTTTCTGCTGTGGTCTTTGTGGAATTCCTCAAGGAAGTTGATATAATGTGTCCAGATTATAAAAAAGGCATTTATAAAACTGAAATAAGTGAGTGGTCTACGTGTGCAGTGCTGTAGAAATTCTTTTTCTAAGTTTTCCATAAAGGCAATTGCAGGGTTCATAGACTGAATATAATGTTTGCATTAAATGTAAAATTATGTGTCAGAATAAATTCTAGAAGTTGTCCCACTGTATTGGGAGTAATGCTGTTTTCTCTTGTATGTACATGATACAGACAGCAAATTCCATGTTCATGTGGGATGTTTGTGTAGATTGATGTAACATCCATTGTGGCTAAAACAGTGTTAAGTGGTAGTTCATGATAACTTGACAGAATGTGAAGAAAGTGAGTGGAGTCTTGAATATAGCTATCCCTTTCATTGTCTAGTGATTTCAGAATTTTCTCCAGAGATCCAGAAATCCCTTCTCTCAGGCTTACTTTTCCCAATACTATTAGTTTTCCCAGATTTCTTAGCTTATGGATTTTTAGTAGTGAGTAGAAAACTCATTGCCTAGGCTGATTTGGAATGATGTCAGTTAACTTGTCCTGGATGGAATCTGGGAAGGATTTAATAATGTTCTTTAGTTCTTTTGTGTACTGTAGAGTTGGATCTTCAGCCAGCAGTCTGTAGTAAGTGTGACCAGAAAGCTGTGTATGAGCTTCAGCAATATAGTCGCCATGGTTCTGGATAACCACTGCGGACCCTTTGGCTGCTTCTTTATGATAATAATGTTCCAGTTCAGCCAACAAATCGTCACTAGATACAAAACTATGTTCTCAGGGTATGGTGTACTAATAGAGCTAGTTATTGACAATGTTACACAGTTCATTTCCATTCCAACAGTTTGTGGCTGATGACTGATTCACTCACAGCACATCAAGTCTTCATTATCTGCCATCAAATTGTGAAGCTGAGAGATCAATATAAACAGCCAAAAAGATATTAAAACAGACTGCTTTGGGTCTTATGATGTATCAAACTACTATATACAGTGCTAGTGGAGTAAGCCCTTCGCAGTTAATCAAAAGCTCTGTCTCAGAAAGATTGCTAGTTTAGACATTCTAAGAGCTTACAAATTATAACTTTTTGTTTTCCTTTTCTGGATTTAACTAATCTTACTGCACATCTCTTGTTTTGAGATTTATTATTTATTTCACATTTGTTTACTAGGAAAGTCCAACTGGGACAGAGCCTATTTGCAGTAGAGGTCCATGGAGAAAGGCTCAAAGGGATGTCTTCGGAATCTGGGAGGAAACCAGAGCACCCAGGGGAAACCCACATGAATGCAGGCAGGACATGCCGCCTCCACACAGAAGGCACCACAGCCAAGAATCAAACTGCAGAGGCTCTTACTTTGAGGAGAGAAAGGGTCCAGACTCATGTCTTTGGAATCTGTGAGGAAACTGAAGCACCCGAAGGGTACTCATGTCAATGTATAGAGAACATGCAGAATCCTCACAGAATGCACCCTAGCTGAGAAGTGAACTTGAGAACCTCTTGCTGTGAGGCGACAATGTTAACTGTTGCAACATTGTGCCGCCCACACATTAAATGTGAGAGCAGTGTCTGTGAGTGTTATCTTGACCCTGTTCTCTACTCTCACTCACTCTCTCATCTCTCTCTCTCTCTCTCTCTCTCTCTCTCTGTCTTACAGATACACACACACACACACACACACACACACACACACACACACACACACACACACACACACACACACACACACACACACACACACACAAACACACTGTCTGCCTCCAAGATGTAGCTTGAGCTACATGTTTTCCACCTTACCATTTTTTCAACATTTTCTTTGACAATTGGAAATAAATGATATACTTCCCTTCCTAGCCACAACTGGATATTTAAGTATTGTAAAGCTGCGGTGGTACAGCGGTAGCATTGTTGCCTCACACAAAGAGGTTCTCCTGTTTGATTCTTGGCTGGAGTGCCTTCTATGTGGAGTCTGCATGTCCTCCCCATGGTCGAGTGGCCTCTGAAAGACATGTGTGAATGGGCATGCCTTCGATAAAGGTTGGGCATCGGGCTGGCAACTTGGCACCATAAAAAAAAATCTACTGCCAATCATTAGTGGACCAGAGTTCCACTGTGGCGACCCCTAACCGGGAAAAGACAAACATTTGATATGAGTAACTTAACTCCTGATGAAGGGCTTATGGCAGCTTGAAAGCATGAGTAATTATAAGACACATGTTGTTCCGATTAAAGGTATTATATCATGTGTGTGTGTATTCTTGTAAAACATCAGAAATTCTTCACAAACTCCATTGTCATGTAAACAGTTCTGGTCCCATATGGGTAACCAGTTTGTCTAAATGACATAACGCATGCACTGCTTACATATATGAATGCAATTTATTGTAGTGTTTCCCAAAAACGCACTTACTGAGGCCATCATTTCAGACTTGAAGTGCATCTTTATTCCCCCTCTTCAGCTGAAAGAACTTGACAAACACAGCTTTGACAGCAGCACTTTTAATGGTTCTTCAAGGGTGTCAGTAATATGCACTACCCCTACCTACTTTACTGTTTGCATTCCTCAGAAATCTGCATTTGTCCCTCTGCATTTTACTGTGATCATAAAGCCTCTTTCCATTTACTGTACCAAGCTTAACAGCATTTTGTTGGAGGCTGTTAATTACTCAGGCACTCTTATCGAGTGCTGATATTGTGAAGTAAATTCTCCAGTTTTAGCACCAGCAGATGCTGTTCTTTGCCATAATTTCAAGTAAACACGGAGTAGGCAAAATCAAGTATGGGGGTGTGGGGATCCCCTTCCATTGTAGGTTGCAGGGAGCTCACTCTACAAAAAGTAGATTGAGGTTCACGTTAAATGACTTTCATCAAGTTAATTTCATGGTTTCAACACTCACTTAAAGCTCCTTTAGCTGACTGAGCTAATTCTTTCATTATTCAAATGATCTGATGAACTATAAGAAATGTAACTTCTGCAAAAATAAAAACTCATGACCCACATGTAGAAGATGACTAATCTGAAAAAGTAGAGCTTCAAGTTAAGTTTATAAAACAAAACCCTTACTGTTTGGCACTGCTGACAAACCTAGTACCAACTTCTTAGGCTGGAACATTTAATGTAATCTTAATAAATTGCAGGCTGAGATTGTAACACAATTTATTTGCCTGGAAGTATGATTCAGCCCAAACTTTCCTTTAAGTTATTATTTGTATGCAGTATGTGTCAACCTTTATTGTATATAGTGTGTTTACTCCAGCATCCATGCCCACACTCTTAATGGAGGATTCCTACCCCCAGAATGTGTCCACTGCTAATCACTTCCACATTAGCTTATAATTTCAAAAACCTCCAAAAGCGTATAAAATATACACCATGTTGTTGTCTCATACTCCTCAGTGAAAAGCCCTTTTTTGCTCCAAAAGCCATTTAGCAGCCATTATAGCTTCACTTTATGTGATTCATACACTTTTACTTAGCCTCGTTTTGAACGTTTTTGTTAATCATAGCAAACGTTGTGCTGGAGATAAAGCCCTCTTTTTAAAGTCTTGGACGCTAACTTCTATTATCAGATCAGCAGTCAACACTTTAATCTTCATCTCCTCAGTTAAATCTCTCCTCAAGAGGTAGGCACAGTGCTACTATTGCAATGCAAAATACTCACTTGCTAAGCAGTGTCGATTAAACAAGGCAGACAGGACCAAAAGCTACTGATCTAAACAACATCCTAGCATGAAAGCTTTGTAATGTCTCCATTTTCCTTACTATATTTTTGGTATATTATCCTGTGTTGTTAGATGAAAATAGTATATATGAATTTTTGCACTTTTCTGATCAACAAAATAATAGATAAATAAAGCAGGCCAATAAACAGATAAATAAATAAATAGTACTTATGTATACCATAAATAAATATTACTTATGTATACCTACTCCATGTATGATCTGTTATTTGTTTAGTTCTTTATGGATCTTGCTTAGTGGCTCCAATTCCTGCATCCCATAGATTCATTTGCTCACTCCAGGTATTTGCCAGGTATCTCCAGACTGGATGATATCCCTGTGGTACATGTTATTTGTCTGGAATGGGGCATCATCAGATTATCCACCCATTTGTTCTACTAGAGGATAAGCATAAGACATTAAGGATCAGGCCAGATGCCAGTCATGTAGCGATTCCTAATACACCCTCCCTTAGCCTCTCTCCATTTGGTGGTTAGCAAGGTCTCAATTGGTGTCTGATTATGGCAGACATATTCATTACCGCATGTCTGCCTCCTTGACTCAGTGGTATACTAAATCAATATTTTTATGTCTATATCCTGATGTCAATCATTCTTTATTGTTGGTTACCTGCTTTTCCAAGCATGCTAAAACAACACTGACTTTTGGGTGTCCTGTATCTGTGATCCTTGCATGAGTTCCATAACAATAGCAGAAATACATCTTTTTGCACAGCAGCTGACCCCTCCCATTGGTTATGTCAGGGGACCCTGCTGAATCACATTCTACAGCTCCTAACAGCTAGTGATACATGTTGGAGACAGATTGCAGTTCACAGCAGAGAGGCTGCAGTCATGATCTGTTCTCTATTCTCACATATCTCACAGAGCAACTGGAGGTGATGATTGTTCAACATATTCTACATAGCAATCAAAGGGGAAGACAGTTCAACGTTACAAAACCTTTTGAGCACACTGTGCCAATTTAAAATGGGACATTTATGCACTGTGAATAACAATGCCAAATCCTCCTTATGTTTGCTTTAATGTTTAAGCTGCAAGATAGGATGACCAGCTAAGTGCACTGCAGGAAGCAATACACAAAAACAAAAATGTTCTTAGATGCAAATACTATCAGATTTTGGTTAAAGTCTATGAAGAAATAGGCCCTCCAGTGTCACAAAATTCATACTACAGAGGCAAATATAAAGGTAGCATGCATTGCAAAGAGCAAAACTAATGGAAAGGCAGTAAAGATGTGTGTGTGTGTGTGTGTGTGTGTGTGTGTGTGTGTGTGTGTGTGTGTGTGTGTGTGTGTGTGTGTGAGTGTGTGTGTGTATACACTAATGCAATATATTGCTTAATAGAGAGGTACAGCCAAGCAGTACAAGCAAAGCGCTATTCAAATATCTGGGAACAAACACTGAAACAAAAAATGATTACTTTTTGTGCACCTGCTGAAAAATACAAGCGTTAATAATCGTGCAGCTTTCATATTTGTGATCCAGCTTTTACTACTAGAATCAATTGCAAAGAAATTGAATGTATTGAATACACATTAACTGTCCTGGAAGGATAAATGCGGCTTCATATACAAACATTAAAAACAAATGATTTGTGATTTTCAAAGAAAGACACTAAGCACTTGCTATATAAAAAGACTACGGGTCGGATTCACGAAACCTCCGTGTAAGAGTTAACATGTCTTACACGGAGGCTGCAGTCTAACGGTATGACGTCAGCATGCCATGCATATTCATGAGGGCATGCTGAATCATACCCTAGGCTAACACGGTCCATGTAGGAAAGTAGGGGGCGTGTCCGAATGCCGAGTTCTGCAAAGGGACACGCCCCCAGAAGAGTCAGAGTCCTGAAAGTAAACACCCACGAGCGAGTCCGCGGAAATGTCAAGGAACACAACACCACATGCCCTCACAGACTATAAACCCAACTGTAATGTAAAATGTAAAAATAGCAGTTTAATTTTTTTTTTATAATTTCCAAAATGTTTGCCCGTAGCTGGGCTCGTTTGCGCGGGTATGCCCTCCT
This sequence comes from Protopterus annectens, assembly GCF_019279795.1. NCBI lineage: Eukaryota > Metazoa > Chordata > Ceratodontiformes > Protopteridae > Protopterus > Protopterus annectens. Next base: position 1,687,180,650 of record NC_056743.1, read on the forward strand.
CTCAGCCACAGTTAGCAGACATTGAAAAGCATATAAAACCTAAATATGCAAATTAAGCCAAGTAGCAATAGCGTAGCAGTAGAGACGTTGGCCAAAGAGGAGGTAGTCACGGTTCGAGCCCCCACAACATCATTTTCCATTTTTATTTAAATAAGCATGAAACAATCCCCTGACATATATATATATATATATATATATATATATATATATATATATATATACATATATATAAAACTATAATTTAAGTAAAATGTAATGAAATGGGCCATGTATTTTTGAAGAAATCCGACATAATAAAATATAAAAAAAGGATCAGAATTGCCCATAGCTTAGCAAGGCTTTAGCAAGCTGAATATGGGTGCCCGTAGGTGAGCAGTGCTTTAACAAGCTTAATATGAGTGCCCATAGGTGAGCAGCGCTTTAACAAGCTTAATATGAGTGCCCACAGGTGAGCAGCGGTTTAACAGGTTTAATATGAGTGCCCGGAGTTGAGCAGTACTTTACCACACTTAAAATGAGTACCCGTAGTTCAGCAGTGCTTCACCCAGCATAATATGAGTGCTCATAGCTAAATAACGCGTTATCCAGCATAAGCCATTTGCGCGGAGCTGCGCAGCGCGCCAACCAGCTTACCGTGGGGCAACATTGGGCAAACTGTATCAAAGCCGCCTTTACACAGACACACCTCCTAGCCTGTCTAGACAGTAGTAAAATAAAAAAAGCAATGCCCAGGGTCGAACCTGGGATACTGTGCACCATAGTCAAAGTACTGAACCACTAAGCCATGACAGTTGTACTGAGAAATGCAGTATTAGCATATATATAGGAATGAATGGAAATAGAAGCATGACAAAGCAGTTTTTTTTAAGCTGATAAATATCCAAAACGGCCAATCACAGATAAGTACAGGAAAACTGACATATATAAGCCCCATAGGCAGGAATTCACAGCATAACTGATTGTGGTACCCATTTGCAGTCAGGATGGCAGGTGCAGGAGAGGGAAGTCGCTTTAGAGCACAAAGGTGGGGTGTTGAGGAGTCAAAATATATGGTTTGGCTTCTAGTCCATGATCATGAAGCACAACTCATGCAGGGCCAGGTTCACTGGGGTGCGTACAAGGCAGAGGCTTGGAACCGGTTGGCACATGATCTCACCAGGGCCACAGGCATTCCGAGGACTGGTGAACAGGTCCGTCACCACCATGCGGATCTGAAGCGACAGAAGGAGGACCAACTGAACCGTTGGATCCAGGAGGCCTGCCAAATGCCCAACGCCCCACTACTGAGTAAGTATCCATGTAATTAAGTATGTAAGAAATGCTATCCTAGCCTATAGTATGGAGATGTATGTTCCAATATTACTTCCTTTATATTACAGCTGCAGGTGTTCGTTCCACGAATCAGCGAGCCTATGCTGATAGGCTGCTGAGGTTGCTCCACCAGGCAGGTTAGTAATTATTTAGCTGGTATTGTCATAGAATATAAGTGAGACAGATTGTAAAAGAGTTCAGTGTTGTAACCCACTAATAAAGGTCAAATAAGCCTAGAAGAAAGATTCTGCTAGTATTATAAGATTAGATAAGTGATGCAGCCTGGAAAATAGTGTAATGCAATCCAGTAATAAAGAATAAACAAGTCTCAAATAGAAGTTTCCACCTGTATTGTAATATCAGATAACTGCTGCAGCCAGAAAATGAGTGGTAATCAATCAACAAAGGATAGACAAGTGTCAAATACATCCTTGTAAATTCTGCCATATGAAATAAGTGAGTCAGCTGGAAAGGGTTGTTGTAAACCAGTAATAAATGTTAATAAAGCCTAGAATTAAGTACCAGTCTGAAATGTAAATATAAAATAATTGAGAGAGTGTGAGAAAGACAGTTTGAAGCTACCAAGAAAGCTGTAATAAGTCTGGAATAAAGGTATACTGCAGTCACTACATTATGAAATGAATGAGACAGCCACAACCAAAGAGTGTAATGTGTTAAATAAAATACAGAACATGGACTGTGTCCGTCCCACAAATTGGATATGTTTCTGTACCCTTGCATTATGGAAATAGTATGGTTGTATGAAATGCTGAACATCCACAGTTGTGTAGACCCATATAAATCAAATGTAGCAGGATGCTGTACCTGAACACAGCCAGATATGAACATATATGAATAAAAATGGAATGTATATTAATGTAGCAGTAACATCCCCATCACCAACATTCCTAAGGTTACATACAGGAAACTGTACTAATACATGTAGGGGATATATATCTTCATCTACTAGGAATGTACAGTATATGTATAGGTAGTTTAAGTTGTTAATGTAATATTTCTCCACCCTACCCTATTTTCACAAATTATGCCATTCCACACCAAACTGGGTATGTGTATTCACAATTAATTCCCATGGACATTTGTCCTGTTGGTTTATACATATCTGCATGTACGTTGATGCATGTGCCCTGTTCACATATCCAAACCTGATGGCCTGTTGCCACCAATCAACCCTGCATGCTGTTGGAATGTGCACTGTTGTTCTAAATATGCATGTGTTATGCTTGCTGCTCAATGTTCGGAATTCATGGGTGTTTGGTTAATGGGAATACTGATGCATGCTGTTACAACTAATTTTGAATGGTGCTGTTTGTTACTAACCCAAAATGCCATAAAATACTGCTAAACATAGGACAACAGGGAAGGCGGGTTCCAGCGGACCCACCTCTCCCACCTCAGCTGGCGAGTGCCCAGGCCGGGACCTCCTCCTCCGGTGGTCCTGTGCCACCTTCGGGTGGAAGCGCTGCAGGGGATGGGGCTCATCCCCCCTCTGCAAGCGTGGCCGGAGGAGAGCCTCCACTCACCCTCCAAAGGGTCCGGTCTGTGGTGCGTAGTGAGATCAGGCGTTCTGTGACTGATCCCCTACGCCAGCTTGAGGCGAGGGTGGCGCAACTCACGGGTGTGCCTGCCCATCCTATCCAGCCCCCTGCACAGCCACGGCCTGGGCTGTGAAGGCGCAGTGGTAACTGCCTATGGGTGGGGATTTCAGTTCCACTGTTGCCATCTGTGGGCTCATGGGCTTGCGATATCCAAACATCCGTCCCCGACATTTGTGTTTACCCCCCACATGTGTCATATTCCGCCCCTGTATGCATCTTGTTTGTCTTGTCTGTTAACCTCCCCAACCTACCTCCCCAAATATACCGACTTCCTGTGCCTCACATTCCACTCTCACCTGAAAAAAAAATAAAAAAAGAGCACTCTGTTCCCACAAAAAAATTATGCCCCATACATAGCTGCCCAATTCGCACACATGTCCACTGGACATGTAAACTGATAATTCTAATTGGCAGTACAACATATTTTGTTGTCCTCACCCCTCTCTCAGGGGTGGAAGGTTTCAAATTTCACACCAAATTTCACACATATGCACAGCTGTTGCTGATAAAGAAATGGGCAGCTATGGGCCTTCCCTACATCCTTCCTGCACACCCCGAGCTTGTTTTCCTACTGTCCTACCCTCTTTGTGCCCCCTTTTTCACCACTTTCCTATCTCCCCATTTTCTTTTCTTTAAAAGAAATTAGTGCGGGTGTTAGCGGGAGTAAGCACTTTTAAGCAGTAGTCAGCAGGTGTGCGCTTGTGTGCGCTTAGCTAAGCGAGTGTGTGCATGTGTAAGCATCGCGCAAACCAGCGCAAACCCACTTACAACTGCTTAAAAGTGCCTTAGTCACTCTGTATGACAAGGCCTGTAGTCTGCTCATCAGCAAAATAAAATACCCCTGTCAGTCTCAAACCCCGGACCTTGGAAACACTAGTCTGCATGAATTACCACTAAGCCACGGCTGATATACAAGAACTTGGTGCTGAAAGAAATATATCATGAAATACAAGGAGTGAATGTAAAGGGAATATAGGAAGGCCATTACACAAAGCTTGTTCCCTGAATCCTTACTGGAAATTCTTGTGGAATTGCATTACATTAGTGTGATAAGAGAAACAGCCATGCTAGGAGGTAATAATGTTACAGTAGCACCTTACAAACCCCACACATTATCAGAGCAGGATAAACACCTCCATATTTGAACAGGTATGAGGCCAGACTTCCCAACTGTGACTGATTTACAGGGATGTCCCTGATTTGCAAAAAAATGTTACCTGTGCCCCACTGACTCCCTGTGAAATGTACTAACATTAGGCAGAAAGGTGGGGTATCCCACGTAATGGTGACTGTCAATAAGTTAAAGTAGACACTACTTGCATGACAGAAATGGTGTAGTAATACATATGCTCAAAATACCCCACAGTCACAACTGCAGAATATCTGAAATATATCACGGGTGTATCCCACTGATATGTACCTTTCCCTGAGGCTAGTCAAATATATATCTGAGAGTATCTGAGGCCTGCAAGTGTCAGAAATACACAGGCATATCAGCCTCTCTGCTGTTACACACTCTGCGAATAGCTGTAGAATTACTCC
>NC_056743.1:1687187621-1687232621 GCF_019279795.1 Protopterus annectens
ATATATATAAATATATGTAGATATGTATATATATTTACATATATATATATATATATATATATATATATATATATATATGTGTATATATTGATATATATATATTTATATGTATATATATAAATATATATAGATATATATATATAAAGAGAGAATGAGAGAGGGGGACATGGGGGCAGATGTACTGCAACAGGTGCCTGGTGACCAAGGCATGGGCAAAACACCAGTGTTGATACTGCAGTACCATACCCCATTCCAAAACATGTTACCCACAAACTACCACATAGGTGGTTGCCTGCCTACCACTGGAGGTGTCAGAAGGGAACATGGGACACAGGTGTACAATAACCTCCCCTTTGATATCCACAGTGGCACACTACTCTTGTAATCCCTGTACATGGTACGTGTCATCACAAAAGGTGTGTCAGCTAGGGAAATGTAAGTCAGTGTACCCCTGTACACCTCACAATGTCCTATGTAGTATGCACCTCCCATGAGAACTACAGCAAATGGAAAGGCCACAGACATACCTAACAAAGACTGATAATGGCCACAAACACATTCCCTATGCAGACTGACTCACAAAACCACAGCTAGAGTGCCTTGCATACTGCCTACACAGAGGTTACCAGTGCTGGACATACAGAGTTATGTCACACCCATGCCAGTTGGCCAACCACCATGGCAACACCTCACAATCCGTCCAGCCTACATGACCTAGGGCCCTAATCCCTGTCACCGCACTAAACAGCACATGCTGGAGGTACAGGTTTCTGTACACAAATATGCCATACCCTGGACTAAACCACCCAGCATTAATAAACAAGGCTCCTCATTAGTAGATGTCATACATACCCCTGATAAATGTCATGGAGATAGGTAATATGCCCTGTGAGTCACCTGTGTGTAACCATTTCACAGGAGCAAGTAAAATTACAGTACATGTGTACCAAAAGGCAGGGTAGCATATGGCTAGGCTGCCCTAGGCCCAGGGCCAATAGCATAGTACCTACCTATGACACAATGCACACACACATGTACTCAGTGCAATACCAGCTATGTGACATTGAATGGGTGTGACACTGACTGTGTGCAAGGTCTGTAAAGGTGTGATAGCTTAGCATGAGTTTGTGTCTGTCATGGTAGTTGGTGTCCTTGGTGTGAGGCCAGAGAAAGATGTGTCAGTTATTGTGATGCAAACATAGTAGATTGGCATATGTTGTGCCGTAGTTCCCTGTGTACGACTGCGGTGTCCCATCATAGGCAGAAGCAATACATGAATGCTTAGTAAGTGGTACTGCTGTTGAATCCAGCTCACATATGAACTGTTGTACTACCTGATGTTGTAGGCCTAAGCACTACAGTATGGTGTATGTTCACATTCTGTGGTAACACTGTTTGGTGTGTTACCTGTAGTCTGCACAGATTACATACCTCATGCATAGGTATCTATAAGTAGGGGCACACAGTACTATAAGGTACACAGTTAATGCTCATCTGTGTCGTCATACATTTGTGTGTTGTATGTATGTGTAATGTGTGTGTAATGATGCCTGTACCATGGCCACAATCACATGTGTGTTACAGGGTATGTGTGTGTACCTGGCAGCATGTATACTCTGTGACAGCAGTATGCTGGCTTTAGTAACAACTGTGCACGTATGTCAGGTAGGGGTATGGCATCAAAGACTACGGTGGATTACCGTTGAAACTGTACATGTGTATTGCATTCATTGCATGGGATGACAATATTCTTTATCCATTATCTTGATACATACCCCAGTGTGAGGTTGTGCATTGTATCCCAAACAGTGTGCCGAGTGCTGCTGTATACTAGTTTGTTGTATGGAGTGTGGCAGGCACTGTCAGACAGTTGTGGGCTGAGCACTGATATGTGGTATCGAACTTGTGTATCCCCTGATAGACAGACAGATGCTATATATGGCAGTGAAGTGATATCAGTACATTTGAATATTAAGTGTGCCACATGACTTGCTCACATATTTTTCTATTCCTTCCTTCCAGGGTGATGGTACATCAGAGAAACCCACCGTATACAGCAGCAGAGGATCAGGAGATCCACCAGAGACTGGTGCATAATTACTCTGTGCTGTTTTCCAGGACCAGCCAGAAGCAGCATGAGAGGGCTACACTATGGCTAGAACTTGTCCGTTGGGTAAATGTCATAGGCATGCATAACCGGACATATGAGCAGGTACGCCATCACTGCAGTGATTTAATTAGACATGTCTGGCAGTGTGCGTCTGATATCCACAGACAACAGCTTGCCACAAGTGGTGGGGTACCTATCCAACCCCCTCACCAGTGTGGAGGAGCACCTCCTAAGTGTTGTGGCTCCAGGCCAACAGCAAGAACATCCACAAACATGTGTCATCATGGAGGCCAGAGCCACCCAGCATGTTGAAATGGAGTGTGCAGGTAACATCCCATATCTGTAGTTGACTGTTCTCTGTACTGGTAGTCTATGCATGTGTGAGGTGTGTACTGTTTGTGTAGCTGTTAACCTGCCCATTCTTCTGGAAGATTGATATTCTGAGCATAATCTGTACACCTGTGAAAGCCACCTGTTGTACTACTGTACTTTATCATACTCACTTTATCAAAGGCACAGTTGTGGCCACTGGCAATCACTCTCATATGTTTGCAGGTCCCTCTGGAGTGACAGCAAGGCAGCCAATCCATGCTGGTGAGTGCGTAATAACAATACTATTGCTAATGACATGTGCATGTCATATGGAGGTGTAGTGTGTGCACATGTAACACACCTACACATAATGCATGCTGGGCATGTTTGCTGTGAGACTATGCATATCCCATTATTCTCAGTAGCTGCCTCACTCACGTGCAATACACAGAGCATGACACACATGTGTGGCAACACAGTACTGGACATTGTATAGGCACACCAGATACACATGTACACAACACACACATGTTTGGCATACACACTACACCTTAGTCTGCTACACATGTCCAATTATGACATCTGCTGTATGGCCAGCCTTCAGCATCCCACTTATCTACGCAGCACACATAATATACCTGAGGGGTAGAGGCCTATCATGTCTTTGTGCAACAGTCTGGAACAAATAATACATTCATGTTAGGCAATGCTCACTACTGGCCACCTTACACACCCATGTAACAAGTAGCTGTGTAATTGTGGATGTAGTCATGTTACTGCACTTCATGTACAGCATGCTAGCTGCCTGTCTGGCACACATTATTATTGTTGACTGACCACAAGAAGCATGTTGATCATGGCTCACATTACTACACCACATCCAGTTCCACTGACCACAAAAGTACACATAGCTGTTATTGTGTAGCACCGTCATGTGTTGTTTGTGTGTGTGTGTGTGTGTGTGTGTGTGTGTGTGTGTGTGTGTGTGTGTGTGTGTGTGTGCAAATCTATGCACCCACAGCTTGTAACACTTGCACAACATTGTTATGTCCTTGTACACATTGTGTCCCAGGGTGGAGACAATCACTGAACAACTACACACAAGCATCAAGTACACGTATACTGTTATTAACAAGGGCTGTCTACACTTGCACTGCATGTTCCTGTGCAACACATAACCTGCATTCTGACACGTGTGCAATGATGTTTTCCCTTGTGAAACGGTCACCCACCCTAAAACAGTATTGTGTATGTGTTGGATTGCAGGTGTGTCTGTGTTTGTATCTGCTGTACTGAGGAGTGTGCCTGTGTGCTTGTGTGCCTGTGTGCTTGTGTGCCTGTGTGCATGTGTGCATGTGCACCTGTGTGCATGTGTGCATGTGTGCTTGTGTGCCTGTGTGCTTGTGTGCCTGTGTGCATGTGTGCATGTGCACCTGTGTGCATGTGTGCATGTGTGCATGTGCGCCTGTGTGCATGTGCACCTGTGTGCATGTTTGCATGTGTGCATGTACGCCTGTGTGCATGTGTGCATGTGCACCTGTGTGCATGTGCGCCTGTGTGCATGTGTGCCTGTGTGCCTGTGTGCATGTGCGCCTGTCTGCATGTGTGCATGTGCGCATGTGTGCATGTGTGCATGTGTGCATGTGCGCCTGTGTGCACACAGGCGCACATGCACACATGCATATCTGAACTGCTTCTTACTGACGTTGGTGCACCTTGTTTGCTGTGGCATAGACTGGATTCGGGCCTGCTGGATCTAGCTTTGTTTGTGTAACTTGAGCACTAATCCAGGCATTCTCTAAAGTATTCAATTGTATTTATTACTGCTTGGTAGTAACTTGATTAAAGTGTAGCTATCATTCTAAGTCTTTTGGATTAAGCACTTGGGCTTCAGACCAGTTGTTTTACATTAGGAAGGTTTGTGGCATGCACTGTGGTGGCAGGACAGGTAGCTTTCATCCTTCTAAGTTGGGAACTGCTGATTGAGAGCCCAGTGTCTGTTATTCTTAAAGTGTATTAGTTCTGGTTTAAGCACTTGGGCTTCAGGCCAGTTATTTTACATTAAGAAGGTTCGTGGTCTGCACTCTTGTGGGACAAGAGGCTGGACTCTGCCCTTCTGAGCTGGGAATTTCTGGTTAAAGGTTTATAGTGCCTGAATATTTGAACTGTATCTTACTGAAATTGGTACACCTTGTTTGCTGTAGCATAGACTAGATCCAGGCCTGCTGAATCTAGCTTTGTTTATATGCTTGTTGTTTGTTTGCTTGTTATTTCCCTGGACGCTAATTCCACCTAATACGGCTTCTCAGCTTCTGTGGATCACTAGTGATATCTGCATTGCTAACTGTACTTATTTCCTTGTTTCACTTGAAAGAAAGTTACTGTTTGTCGTTTTTGCATTTAAGTTACCTGTAACACATTGCACTTAAGTTACCTGGCACTTGCTCGCTAAAGCAATTATATAAGTCAGCACTAAAAATTAAAAGCACTACACCCTCACTCCCCACTGGCCCTTGTTTTCAATTATTAAGGAATTCCCAATATTATTCTAGCATGTCCAAAGGTCAGTTGTCAAACTCCTCTCCGGTCCAGCTGGTGAATCTGGGAATCTTGAGGCAATGTTACAACTGCCTCATGTACACAGACAACCCTCTCCTCCTCCCAACAAATTCCAACACATGTGAGAGATGCAACCATATAGCCAAACTGGAGGCTAAGCTCTCTCAACTCAGTACTGGCATAACCACTCAGGAGGAGAAGGAAACCACACTCACTACAATTCCAGTCTCACATAGACCTACCACGACAGCAAACCAAACACATAATCACACAAAAACATACTCGGGGGCTCTAAATAAAGATCTGCCTAAGCAGCAGAGACCTCCAAAGCAGACACCCAAGCAACCGCTACCCCAAAACAAAACACGTGCAACACATATCTCACAAAGCCAGTGTCGCGAGCACTCACAGCCCTTAAGACTAGACAACACACCTGATACACTTGTAATAGGTGACTCTATCCTCAGGCACACTGGCGTCCCGCTCACCAGGCTGAACAAGGAGAGGGTCATGGTGAGCAGCCTGTCGGGCGCTAGGATCCGCCACATAACACAAGCACTCAGGTCACTCCAAGGCAAGTACAAATATGACTCAGTCATTGTCCATGCTGGTGTGAATGACCTGAGACGTACCTCCCTGGACTACATGAAAAGAGACATAAAGGAGCTCTCTGAGCATGTAGCCCAGGCCGGTATGACCCTGACCTTGAGTAGCATCTTACCCTCATCAAGAATGGCCACAATATGAAGACAAGATGATCAATTTCAACAATTGGCTTAAGTACTGGTGTCATTCAAAGGGGATCCAATGCCTGTCAGCTTGGGATGATATGCTCGACAAGCCACGATGCTTCACTAGGGACGGCTTGCACCTGTCACCCCTGGGCTTTCGGATATTGGCAAAGGCTCTTCCTACCCCCATAGTGCCTTTTTTAGGCAAGGCTCAAAAGACAAACCCACCTCCATAGGTATCACAAGGGATAAGAAACAAAGAGTAATGCTACTCAGCGCCAGAAGTCTGAACCTCAAGATGCACTTTTCGAAACTCTCCTTAGCATGGAGAACATCGATATCTGTGCACTAACAGAAACCTGGTTCAGGGCTCCCGAGAGCACCACAGCACTACCAGGTTATACCTCATACCATGCTTTTCGGCCTCAAAACTTGGACCGAACCACAAAAGGAGGGGGGAGTATCGATATTCATCAGAGATACCCACACCTCCAGGTTGGTGGCAAAGCACGAAACATCAGAGACTATCCATGCGCAACTAACAATGGGTAAAACTGCCTTCCAGTTTATAGCCTGCTACAGACCACCCGCCCAAACCCAGGAACCCCACTCGGCCTTTCTGAGAACACTGGAAAATATGAAGGTCTCTCCAAACACCATTATATTGGGTGACTTCAACTACCCAAACATAGACTGGGAGCATTACTCTAGCTCCAACACCCTAGCCCAAAGGTTCCTAGAATTTATAAACTCAAATGCTATGGAACAACTTGTTACCACTCCCACAAGAGGGGAAAACATACTGGACCTGATCATCACCAACATGGGGACTCTATGCTCCAGACCAGAAGTGTATCCCTCACTGGTAAGATCAGACCATAAACTAATCTCACTGGATATTCACATCCCGACCCCACCCCCTGCCCAGAAAACCACAGTGAAAAACTTCTCTAAAGCAAATTTCACACTCCTCAAAACCGAGGTGGAATCCTTCAAAGCCCCCGGGCCTGTGGAAAATACTGCCCAGACCGCAGAATCCTTTATAAACGCATTTTTATGAGCACCTTCAGGAATGCATGGATCATGCAATCCCAAATAAAACCAAGACCCAATCCTCCAAAGGCAGACGTCATGTCTGGTGGACCCCAGCCATAAACAAACTATACAATAGAAGGAGGAAGCTACTAAATGATAGAGCAAAATCCCAAAAAGGGAAGGAATCACTGATCAGTATTAGCAAAAAACTACGGGCACTCATAAAATTGTCTAAGGCCAGCTTCGAGAGAAAAATTGCACAGGACACTAAGGATAATCACAAGGCTTTCTTTAGTTATGTTAGGAACCTGGGTGGTAATTCCCAGATATGCTCAGAATTAGTCCAAAATGACAAAAAATACACTGAACCCACAGACATTGCCAACATCCTAGCTGACAGGTTCAGCGCAAACTTCTCCCCCCCCTCCCCACCAAAAGGGCAAATATCTATCCCAGCAGAGTGCTGCCCCCCTGACATCTCAGATGCTCAGGTAAGAGCCGCCCTCTCCAAAGCAAAAAACACAGCATCTATGGGACCAGACGGTGTCCCGGGCTGCGTCCTACATGAACTCCAAGAAGAGCTAAACCCAAACATAAAACTACTGTTCAATCTCAGCCTTACTACAGGATATGTGCCCAAAGAGTGGCGTACAGCAACAGTGGTCCCTCTCCATAAAGGTGGTGCCTCGGTGGATCCTGGAAACTATCGCCCCATAAGCCTGACTAGGTTGGTCTGCAAAGCTATGGAAAAGATCATCATGGACCTCATAAATAAAGATATTGGGGACCTACAGACACTGGATCCTACCCAGTTCGGCTTTGTTAAGGGCAGATCCTGCCTCTTAAACCTGGTTGATTTCTTTGAAACAGTCACCAAGGCCATTGACGAGGGGAAGGTGGTCCACACAGCCTACCTGGACCTCGCAAAAGCCTTCGATACAATACCCCACTCGGGCATTATAGATAAGCTCACCAGCTTAAATATAAACCCCTATGTCACTAGATGGATTGCAAACTGGCTCAAGGACAGAACCCATATGGTTAGAATTGCTGGAGCCATGTCAGACTCCAAACCAGTTACAAGTGGTGTCCCACAAGGCTCAGTCCTGGGACCTCTCTTGTTTGGTATATATTTATTGGAGGTACAGGCCAACACGGAAGGACTGTGACTGACCAAGTTCGCAGATGATTGCAAACTGGGTGCCATAATCAACTTCCCAGCCGACACAAGCATCCTCCAAAAGGGCCTCATAGAAACAGACAACTGGTGCCAGAGCCATGGCCTCAAGCTAAATGCCAAAAAGTGTATAGTCATCCCCTTTGGCAAAAACAAAGTGCACACAAATTACCACATAGGTGGTAATCCATTAAGTACAGAAGAAGTAATTAGGGACCTGGGGACCCAAGTTGATAGCAATCTCTCATTTGACAACCACGTGGCCAAAGTGGTTAGAAAAACATTTTATATAGCCCACCTAATCATGAAGGGATTCACATCTAGATCAGGGGAGGTCATCGTGCCTCTTTACTCATCCCTCATCAGGGCATAATTGAGTACAATGCCCCTTTTGGGATGTACCTTACCAGACACCTGCAACAACTGGAAAGACCCCAAAAGTACCTCACCAAGAGGATCAAAGGGCTCAAACAGATGCCATATGCTGCCCGGTTAAAGAAACCCCAGCTCTACTCAGTGACATACCGCCTGTTCAGAGGCCATCTGTGCCTGACGTATAAAGCCATGTCCAACCCGGAATTAATGGATATGCTGCGCCTCAGAAAATCCAAATCCCATCGAGCTACGCGCTCGAGAGTCTTGAACCTCAGCACTGAAATAAATAGGACATACTGGAGGGACAGATTCATAACCCAGAGGCTCCCTTCATTCTGGAATAAAATCCCAGTCCAGGTTAGGCAGAGTCCCTCATTGACTCTCTTCAAGAGGAATCTTGATGAGTGGATGGGAGATCGTAGGTTTACCCCGGGTATCACTTCTGTCTCACTGTTAGACAGAGGCACAGTATACTAACCTCAAAAAAGGGCATAGCAAAATAAATTTAAAACGGGTGGCAAAAGCCAAACACATTCTGGCTAGGCTTATAAATGCCCTAGGGCAGATAGCCTAGTATGAACTTATGAACCTATGAACCTATATGCGCCTGTGTGCATGTGTGCATGTGTGCCTGTGTGCTAATATTGTGTACACATTTGTAAACTGTGTTTCCTATCTTAGGTTCATAGGTTAGTACTAAGCTAACTGCCCTTGCGAGCCATTTTAAGCCTAGCCAATTATCCCCTGTGAGATTCAAACCCTGTACCTTGTGTTTGTAAGGCAAACACCTTAACCATTAGGCCACCCTCCCAACCCTCTCACAGGTTCTGATGTTGCTCTGGTGGAGTGCAGCAGGGAACCTGAAGCCACTGCTGGGGATAGTGCTAATGATGATACATGTGTAATGGCACAGGGAGGTGTGACAGGGTCTGTCGTTGGTCATCCAATTGACAGTACACAGAAGTCAACCCCATCAATGTGCACAGTCATCCTGCCGATACATCCATTGTCACCAATGTCCTTAGCTGAGGGTCAGCATACAGTGGGCATTGACCAGGGTAGTGTGGTATCATTGGCACATGCATCCCCTCACAGCAGCCATGGCCAGATTCCTGACATGGTACCACACAGGCAGATGTCCAGGGATTCTTGTGGGAGCATCCGTGGTCGTACTGCCCCTGTCGACATGCCCACAGAGGTCTATCAACCTCAGCTATGTTCCAGGCTGTAATGCAGGCACAGGCACGTATGGAACGGTACACCAGACAGGGTCTGAGGGAGCTTAGAGCACATCGCACTGCTATTAATGACACTATGCGTGACGTTGCCTCTGCCATCCGTAACATCAGCGAGGTCATTGATAGACGTTGGGGGGACACATTAGATCTGTTCCACAACTACATGTCCAGGAGCCAGGACAGTGCAGGACGGTTGAGGCATCAACGTGGACATCTGCCAGCAACATTATCAACTGCCAGTTGTCGCGGACGACAACAAACCCGCAGCCGCTCCCATAGTGCCAGTACCAGCCCCAGCAATGCTGGGTCTGTGCTGTCATTAGACTGTCCTAGAAGACCATGTGCACGTGGCTCTGGACAGTCCCAGAACGGACATGTGTCCAGTCAACAACCCACTGCTTCTGATGACAGTACCCAGTCTGGCTTAGTACCTAACACTGTCTGTAGCACCCCTGCCAGGCACAGGTACTGTGTCCGTGGCCAGAGACAGTGACCTGTATGACCTGGCAGGTACAGTCTGTGGCTGTCCACAAACACCCGTATATGACAGCCACATGGTGGAACTGTGTGCATGCATACACACACACACATAATGCTAACACCTAGGGCTAACACATACACACACACACATCGCAGCAAAGTTGCCCCATCTTGTACTGTTGTCCCTCACTAACACACGCACACATACATGTCGATTGGATGTGTCAATGGCAGACTCTGGCAAACCAAGTACACACCCTGTGCATATGATGAAACTGTGCCACCTCCTGCCATCTGTAGCATTGATGCTGTAACAGGATAGCATGGTACTGATGCACAGGGTGACTACATAGCACTGTAGTATTATTATCATGTTGTTAACAGTGCAGTGTAATGATATTGCTGTGGGTAGATTTGAGCATGCATGATGCATTAACTATGTTTGTCATTGCAGTTTTGTATACACCAGTGTTAATTCCCAAAGTGTACTGTCTGCACATGTGCCACATGGCTGTTGTGTGTACCTGTGCCTGCATGTGTTGGGGTGTGGACAGTACATGTGTGATGTTTGCATCACCGATTTGCAGGTGTACATTTGTGAACATGGTCAGCATGGAACATGACATGGTTTGACAGTATGCTGTGGGTGATACGGTTTCCACATGTCAATGGACTGCATTCTGGTAGTATACACAGCTTACATAGCCTGACATTCAGTGGTCATTACATGGTGTCTCCTCAACTGATACACAGATGTGTCCAGTCAACAACCCACTGCTTCTGATGACAGTACCCAGTCTGGCTTAGTACCTAACACTGTCTGTAGCACCCCTGCCAGGCACAGGTACTGTGTCCGTGGCCAGAGACAGTGACCTGTATGACCTGGCAGGTACAGTCTGTGGCTGTCCACAAACACCCGTATATGACAGCCACATGGTGGAACTGTGTGCATGCATACACACACACATAATGCTAACACCTAGGGCTAACACATACACACACACATCGCAGCAAAGTTGCCCCATCTTGTACTGTTGTCCCTCACTAACACACGCACACATACATGTCGATTGGATGTGTCAATGGCAGACTCTGGCAAACCAAGTACACACCCTGTGCATATGATGAAACTGTGCCACCTCCTGCCATCTGTAACATTGATGCTGTAACAGGATAGCATGGTACTGATGCACAGGGTGACTAAATAGCACTGTAGTATTATTATCATGTTGTTAACAGTACAGTGTAATGATATTGCTGTGGGTAGATTTGAGCATGCATGATGCATTAACTATGTTTGTCCTTGCAGTTTTGTATACACCAGTGTTAATTCCCAAAGTGTACTGTCTGCACATGTGCCACATGGCTGTTGTGTGTACCTGTGCCTGCATGTGTTGGGGTGTGGACAGTACATGTGTGATGTTTGCATCACCGATTTGCAGGTGTACATTTGTGAATATGGTCAGCATGGAACATGACATGGTTTGACAGTATGCTGTGGGTGATATGGTTTCCACATGTCAATGGACTGCATTCTGGTAGCATACACAGCTTACATAGCCTGACATTCAGTGGTCATTACATGGTGTCTCCTCAACTGATACACAGACGTAGGAACCTGGTGTCAATGATATCCCTGCAGTACTACACTATACCAGTAGCCATTGTTACTGAGCCCCACACATCCCTGGGAACAATGCCCTTTGGCATATAGCAGTCTCATGTACATGCCAACACACTATGGATATGTCCATCCATGACTGCAAATACATACAGTGGCCTACAATGCATTCTACACATGACTCACCTAACCACCACAAGGGTATCATATGGACAGATACCTGTTGTCCAAGCCATGGTATATTGCTGTAACGCTACTGTGGCATTGTCATCGGCATGTAGTTAACATAGTATTCCAACAGTACCATGTAGGTGGTAGCACCCATCATGTAGAATGGGTAATGGTGTGTACATGTGGACAGGTGTTATCTTGTCTATCCTGTGATATTCACGTTTCCAAAGGTATTCTGCAGTCCCTCTGTGTATCACCTAAGCAAGAAGGTGTCTGTATGCATATCGACAACAGTTGCCATACACCTACACTCGATGGCCATCACTCACAGACTTTGCTGTGTTTTAACATGTCTGACATATACTGCAGACATGAACTGTCACCCACATTAATCTATCAAAGCTTTCATGGGTGTGTGTCACATAGTTGGCCTAGGACACAGATCACTGCAGTAGCTTGCATTGTCACCAACATACATGTATGGCCTAAGGTCTGGTAAGCTGCAGCACATGGCGGCAAAGGTAACAACTGTATTCATATGGGGCAGGCTTCACACATAGGAACTATTATAGGTCGCAGGTACATATCTGTATGTGGCAAACACATACCTGATGTGTGCATGGCAATTACTGTTATAATAATATGTCATACAATAATGAAAGCAAAACACACAGCACATTCACTAACTGTGTGACAAATGCACACATGGCATTTGTAGGATTCAAACCCCTACCTAACTAGGTTATGGCACTTGAGAGAGATGCATTAGCACAGCACGCTATTTGCATTACTGGATGATTTTCCTTCTCCTGCTGTATTTATAGGGTGCTGACATCATCAGTGTTTCCAAAGAAGAATGTACATCTTTTAGTGTGTTATCCCAGTCCTCAAAATGGCCATTCCTTTCACAAAGAATTGCAGACATACACACACCCCTGCCCCCCCCCCACCCACACACACTGTTTGCAGGATTCAAACCCCTACCTAACTATGTTATGATACTTGAGACAGCCACATTAGCGCAGCACGCTATTCGCATTACTGGATGATTTCCCTTCTCCTGCTGTATTTATAGGGTGCTGACATCATCAGTCTTTCCAAAGAAGAATGCACATCTTTAACTATCCCTCAGTATGGGGGATAACAATATATGTGCATTCACAGAAACCTAGTTCAGGGTCACATATGCACACTGGCACTGCCAGGTTATGTTCAATACCATGCTTCGTGACCACAGGACTTGTGACACAGAACACAAGTAGGGGTTGTATCCATATACATCACAGATACACACACCTCTGGGTTTGTCCCACTGCATTAAGCATGACAGGCCATACGTATACACCTACCATTGTGCAAAACTGCCTTTTGGTTTGGTGTGTAGTTCAGACCACCCACCCATACCCAGTAACCACACATGGCTTTCCTGGGAACAGTGTCGGATATGAAGGTCTTTACACACACCATTATAGTGACTAACTTCAAGTACACAAATATTGACTGGGGATACTACTCAAGCCCTCAACATCACCCTACAGCCACTACAATTTGTGAATCCATGTGCTATGGCACAACCAGTCACCACACCCACTAGGGGGAATACATATTGGACCTGATCATCACCAACATGGGGACTCTATGTTCCACACCAGAGGTAGAACTGTCATTGTTAAGATCAGACCATGATCAACTTTCCATGGACATCCATATCCCGTCCCCACACCCAGCCAAGGAAATCACTCTAAAGAATTTCTCAAAAGCAGACTTTGCACTTGTGAAGACTGGGGTGGAATACTTCAGAGGCCCCGTGCTGGAGGTTAATACAGACCAATCTGCAGAATTCTTTGCAAACGCATTGTACGAGCAGCTGCAGGTATGCATTGATCATGCTATCCCACATAAAACCATGACTCTTCCAAAACAGGAGACCTGTCTGGTTGACCCCAGCCATATATAAGCTGTACAACAGAAGGAGGAAGCTACTACATAACAGAGCAATATCCCACAGACCCAGATAGATCATAACCTCTCCTTTGCTAATCAAATTGACAGAGAGTCATTGCTAAGAACTTTGTATAGCCCTCCTTCTCACATGGGTGTTTGCATGTAGATCATGTGAGGTCATTGTGGCCCTCTACTACTCACTCATTAGGACCATGTTTGACTACAATGCCCCTTTCGGGGTGTACCTTACCCAACACCTGTGGCAACTACAGTGAACACAACAGTACCTCCCCAAGAGAATCATGGGCTACACACAGTTGTCCTATGCAGCTCAGCTAAAGGATCTCCAGCTCTACTCAGTTGCTTAACACCTACTCAGAGGTAATCTATGCCTGACATTCACAGCCATTTCAAACTCAGAAGTAATGGACATGCTCCACCTCATAACATCCAAGACCCTTACAGCTACACACTCCAGGGACGTAAACCTCAGCACAAACATAAATAGGATATGCTGCAGGGACAGATTCATTACTCACAGGCTCCCCTCAGTCTGGAATTGAATCCACATTAAAGTTAGACATAGCCCCTCACCAACCCTCTTCCAGCAAAATACAGCCGCATGGATGGGAAATTGCAAATTCACCCCTGGGATCTCCACTGTGTCCCTGCTTGACAGAGGCACAGCAAAGTCGCCTTAAAGGGTGCCTTCTGTGACCTACTTTACAGAGGCACAGTAGGCTACTCTACTGGGAGGCAGATGCCAAATACACTCTGCCTAGGCTTATGAATTCCACAGGGCAGACAGCCTAGTATTCACCTCTGCACCTATGTTTATGTTTGGGATGCACAATATTTGTTGCTGATACTGTTTGCAGGTCTTTATTGCCATAGCTTTCACAGTTTCTGTGAACAACGTGTGTATCTGTGTAACATGTTTGATCATGACAGGGTTCTGGTATATTAATATATGTGTCTGTTGTCATTTAACTGTGTGCACAGGGTGGATTTCTGGATCGTGGGAGGCTCCTGGCTTAACACATACAACTGCCAGATATGTGTGACTGACTGCTATACTCAGACATGGCCTAAGTGTGTGAGCATGCCCAGTTCAGGCTTTCCGTGGTTTGTTGCCTGACATGTGTCTCATTTATCCAAGTATGTGAGCATGCCCAGTGTGACCTTTCCATATGTTGTGATCTGAAGTCCACTACATTTGTGGTTGTGTGTGAACATGACCAATATTGATATTAATACTGTGTGTGTTGGAAGTCATGTTGTGTTCTTACTGCCAGTCTCCTTTGTGTCATAACTCAACAGGGATTATGCTGTGCTTGCAGGGTTTCCATGGGATAGTTTGCAAAGATTTGGCAACATTCTCTCATACTGGCTGAACACTGCCATACTGTCATGGTGTAGTGGTTCAGTACTTTCACTATGGTGCATAGTATCATGGGTTTGAGTCCCATCACTGCTGTAAATGCTCATACTGAGCAGACCGGGCCAGTTGGGCAACTATGAGCATGTTGCATTTTGTTCAGCTATGGCCTACTTAAACCAGGCTTGTCCGACACTGCTGTGTATTCACCAACTTGGGTGGACATTGGCAAACATTACTCCACAGTGACCACAGTTGTACTACTTGGTGTGTGTGATTCTGTTCATAGGTTCATACTAGGCTATCTGCCCTAGGGCATTTATAATCCTAGCCAAAGTGTGTTTGGCTTTCAACACACATTGTAAGTGGAGTTTGCCATTACACTTTTCATGGTTAGTATACTGTGCCTCTGGCTAATAGTGACATAGAAATGATACCCAGGGTAAACCTACAATCTCCCATCCACTCATCAGGATTCCTCTTGAAGAGAGTCAATGAGGGACTCTGGCTAACCTGGAGTGGGAGTTTACTCAAGAGTGGGGGGAGCCTCTGGGTTATGGATCTGTCACTCCAGCATGTCCTATTTATTTCAGTCCTGAGGTTCAGATCTCTTGAGTGCATAGCTTGATGGGATTCTGATTTTCCAAGGTGCAGCATGTCCATTGATTCCAGGTTGGACGTGGCTTTATACATCTGGCACAGATCGCCTCTGGGCAGGCAGTATGCCACTGAGTGGAGCTGCAGTTTCTTTAACCGGGCAGTGACTGGCATGTGTTTGAGCCCTTTGATCCTCCTGGTGAGGTACTTTTGTGGTCTTTCCAGCTGCTGCAGATGTCTGAAAAGGTACATCCCACAAGGGGCATTGTACTCAATTATGGGCCTGATGAGGGATGAGTTAAGAGGCACAATGACCTCCACTGATGTAGATGTGATGACCTTCATGATTAGGTGGGCTATATGAAATGTTTCTCTGAACACTTTGGCCACATGGTTGTCGAATGTGAGATTGCTATCGACTTGGGCTCCCAGGTCCCTTATCACTTGTTCTATACTTAATGAGTTACCACATATGTAGTAATTTGTGGGCACTTAGTTTTTGACAAAGGGGAAGACTATACACTGTTTTGTGTTTAGCTTGAGGACATGGCTCTGGCACCAGTTGTCTGTTTCTATGAGGCTCTTTTGTAGGATGCTTGTGTCAGCTGGAGGGTCGATTATGGCATGCAGTTTGCAGTCATCTACAAACTTGTTCACTAACTGTCCTTCTGTGTTGGCCTGTACCTCTGAGAAATATATACCAAACAAGGGAGGTCCCAGGACTGAGCCTTGTGGGATGCCACTTGTAGCTGGTTTGTGGTCTGACATGGCTCCAGCATTTCAGACCATGTGGGTTCTGTCCTTGAGCCAGTTTGCAACCCATCTAGTGACATAGGGGTTTCTATTGAAGCTGGTGATCTTATCTATGATGACCAAGTGGGGTACTGTATGGAAGGCTTTTGCAAGATCCAGGTAGGCTGTGTGGACCAGCATCCCCTCGTCAATGGCCTTGGTGACTGTTTCAAATGACTCAACCAGGTTTAAGAGGCAGGATCTGCCCTTAACAAAGCCAAAATGGGTAGGATCCAGTGTCTGTGTGTCCCCAATATGTTTATTTCTGAGGTCCATGGTGATCCTTTCCATAGCTTTGCAGACCAACCTAGTCAGGCTTCTGGGGCGATTGTTTGCAGTATCCATTGAGGCACCACCTTTGTGGAGAGGGTCCACTGTTGCTGTACACTGCTCTTTGGGTACATATCGTGTGTTAAGGCTGATATTGAACAGTGGTTTTATGTGTGTGTTCAATTCTTCTTGGGGTTCATGTTGGACACAGCCCAGGACACTGTCTGGTCCCATTGATGCTGTGTGTTTTGCTTTGGAGAGGCTGGCTGTTACCTGAGCATCTGCAATGTCAGGGGGCCAGCACTCTGCTGGGATAGATATTTGCCCTTTTGGTGGGGGGGAGTTTGCACTGAACCTGTCAGCTTGGATGTTGGCAATGTCTGTGGGTTTGTTGTATTGTTTGTTATTTTGGACTAATTCTGAACATACCTGGGGATTCCCACACAGGTTCTTACAATAAGTAAAGAATGCCTTGTGATTATCCTTGGTGTCCTGTACAATTTTTATCTCACAGATGGCCTTAGACAATTTTATGTGTGGATGTTGTTTTTCAATAATACTGGTCAGAGATGGCTTCCCTTTTTGTGATTTGGATCTATCATATAGTAGCTTCATCCTTGTATTGTATGGTTTGTTTATGGCTGGGGTCCACCAAACAGGATGCCTGCCTTTGGAGGATTGGGTCTTGGTTTTATTTGGGATTGCATGATCCATGCATTCCTGACGGTGTTCATAGAATGCTTTTATAAAGGGTTATGAGGTCTGGGCCGTATTTTCCACAGACACAGGGGCTGTGAAGGATTCCACCTCAGTTTTGAGGTGTGTGACATATGCTTTAGTGAACATTTTTCACTGTGGTTTTCTGGCCATGGGCTGGGGTGGGGATGTGAATATCCAGTGAGATTACTATCTGGTGTGATCGTACCAGTGAGGGATACACTTCTGGTCTTGGGCATAGAGTCCCCATGTTGGTGATGATCAGGTCCAGTATGTTTTCCCCTCTTGTGGGAGTGGTAGCAAGTTGTTCCATAGCATTTTGGTTTATAAATTCTGGGAACCTTTGGCCTAGGGTGTTGGAGCTAGGGTAATGCTCCCAGTGTATGTTTGGGTAGTTGAAGCCACCCAATATAATGGTGTTTGGGGAGATCTTCATATTTTCATGTGTTCTCCAGTCGGCCAAGTGTGGTTCCTGGGTTTAGGAGGGTGGTCTGTAGCAGGCTATGAACTGGAAGGCTGTTTTACCCACTGTTGGTTACACATGGGTAGTCTCTGATGCTTCATGCTGTGCCACCAACCTGGGGGTGTGGGTATCTTTGACAAATATTGATACTCACCCTCCTTTTGTAGTTTGTTCCATGTTTTGCAGCTGTAAAGCATGGTATGAGGTGTACCTGTGAATGCTAGGGTGCTCTTGGGAGACTTGAACCAGGTTTCTGTTACTGCACAGATATCAACATTCTCCATGCTGAGGAGTGTTTGGAGTGCGTGCATCTTGCAGTTTAGACTTCTGGCATTGAGTAGCATTACTTATACTTTCTTTTCCCTTGTGATACCTATGGAGGTGGGTTTGTGTTTTGAGCCTTACCTAGAAAAGGCACTACGGGGGTGACAAGAGCCTTTGGCAATATCCAATAGGCCACAGGTGAAAGGTGAAATCCATCCCTAGCAAAGCATCATGTCTTGTCGAGCATCTCATCCCAGACTGACAGGCATTGAATCCCCTTTCACTGACACCAATACTTAAGTCAATTGTTGTAATTGATCATCTTGTCTTCATATTGTGGCCTCATGTTTGGTGAGGGTAGGATGCTACTGAAGGTCATCAAGTTTGCATATACAACATGGCGGTAAATGCTGTTTAGCACTAACTTACATTGCTTAACACATGGCAATCATGCCTCAGGTGGTGCTGCAGGGCTGCCTATGTTGGATGCACATACTGCACTCCCTATACATGTTTGGCAACAGGTAGTGTCAAGTTAGGCATCCCTTTTACTATATGTGCGAGTCAGAGAAAGGTATCATTTCCAGGGTTCCTACTGAGCCAGTGTATGAGCTATGCGTTGCCTCTTTGCCAAGGCCAAGACATACTGGGCACGCCTCCGTCTGTCTACTGGGGCAGGCTCAGGTTGTTCCTCCTCCGAGTCATGCTCTGCCTGTGATGGCCTTGGCACTGGTGGGGAGCTGTTTGGCCCAGGCCTATGCTGGTCCTGTTGCAGCTGTTTTCGCAGGATCATATTATGTAGCATAGCACATACCATGACAATTTGGGTACATGTAGTTGGTGAGTATTGCAAGGCTCCACCAGATGTGTCCAGGCACCAGAACCGTGACTTGAGCAACCCAAACACACGCTCGATTACATTTCATGTTTGTGTGTGTGCCTCATTATGGCATTCTTGTTCATGTGTGTGTGCATTTCTGATGGGTGTCATCAGCCACGGCTCCAATGTATAGCCAGCATCCCCCACTAAGTGACCATGTGGGATGTCCCCATTGGCAAATGTCTGGTACAGCTGCGTCAGATGCCAGATATGGGAATCATGGCAGCTTCCAGGGCAGCCAGTACACACATTCATTATTATGCCCTGGGCATCACACACGACCTGGCAGTTGATGGAGGGGAAGACCTTGCGGTTAATGTAGGCCCTACCCCGCTCACCGGCTGATGCTTTGATGCGTATATGCGTGCAGTCTATTGCACCCACTACCTCAGGGTATTCTGCTATTTGCTGGAAGAGATGCATATTGCTGGCCAATACCTCACGGGAACTGGGGAAATATACATGATCACTGACATTTGCTGACATGGCATCCAGGAACTGGTGCAGTACCTTGGATGCTGATGCCTGTAATATCCCCATCATATCACCAGTTGGTCTCTGAAAGGTACCTGTTGCTAGTATTCTTAGGCCAACACATACCTTGGTTTTCACTGGGATGGGTTCCCCTCTGTTGGTTCTGTGTGTGAGGCATGGCCTGCACAGCTCCACAATTTGCTGCAGGAGGTCTCTGTCCACTCTATAGCGCTCCACTATCTCCAGCTCATGTAACCCCTGGTAAGTGCCCCTGGGCCTGTACACTCTTCTCCGTCTGTCACCACCCTCAGCGTGTTGCATATGTTGTCTTATAACAGCAATGGCAGCCACTAGCATTTTTTGTCTGAGTGAAGCTTTTTCAGTTTTCACTTCTAGTAGCATACTCCGGTGTTTCAGTGTCTCTTGTGAGAAACAAACTGCACTGTTGTTTGCAGAGTTTTAAGTGCTGGGCTGGGCTAGGCTAGTCCTCTGCCTGTGTTATTGCCTGATTTGGATTCCTTTCACCTGCTAGCTCTACTAGTATCACCTGGTAGCTTCCTGCTATTTGTTGCGCTTCCTTTTTCCTTTCTGTTTCTTCAGGGGGAGCGAAGCACATACAAGCGCAAACACGCTCACAGCAGCTCACACACGCGCATACATGCTTAGACGGACTAAAACTTGATTATTCAGGCTAAAATGCGCGCACACCAGCGCAAACAAGTTTACAGGTCTTCCACGCGTGCACTCTGTCTTACTCAAGTTTACAGGCACGCACACGCATGCATACCCGCTCAGCAAGAAACTTTGGTGTTATCCACAGTATACACCTTCCATTTCTTGGCTTTCCTTGGCCTACCTGTTGACACACCTCTTTCCATGATGTCTAACTGACACCTAACAGATGCCACTGTCCTCCAATGAGCTGCACTACTTTCATACATACCCCCCTTGTGATGTCACCTATCTCCTAATCTGTTCCTCCCCATATCCTACTCCTACACTCCACTGACTGTGCTCATTTGCTATGTAAAAGTGCGATTCACTATCCTAACACTCATTTACATAGGATTGCCTACTAATGCTTGGTTACATGTCTTAGACTGGGCTTCTCCCCTTAGCAACCCCTACTCGGGTGGCCATGTTGTCTTCAGCCTGCTATTCCCTTACATTGAAATTTGACAATTTTCATAAATTCCATGTTTGTGGCTTTTATTGCCTATTTTATGATTTTTATGGCACACCACATTTGCGCTGCGCTATGCTTAAACATCAGAAATCGCTGAAAAAAAAATATTTTTATTTTAATTTTGCATCAGGGAAACTTTCCAATGGCCATATATTTGGCCATTGGCATGCTTCCTCAACCATATGCAACCTTTATTTGGAGCTGACAAGGCTCCATTGTGCTATTTGCAGAATGGTACTCAGTTGTCAACTGAGTACATTTCTGCAGCTAACACGTCTCCTACTTGGACAGGTTTCTGCTTCCTGGATCGCAAATTTACCTCATTTGCATGCCTTTCAGCTGCAAGTAAGGTAATTTGCATATTACAGCCCTCTCCATGTAGGAGACGTGTTAGGAGCTCTCTTACACGCCCCTGCGGGCTGTTCGTGGCTCGCTCGTCAGACATGATGGATGCATGGAGTCTTACTCTGCTCGTAGACTCCGTGCAAGCCATCATGAATCCGGCCGTACATGTTTAACTCTTGAAGTCTGTGAATGTATTACTCATTCATGAAATTCAGTAACAGAAGATCTCACAATTCAGCTTTATCTCTAAAGAGATTTCTCCCTTTAATCTTTTACATTATGTTTGATATTCACTGGTGCAGCAGTGATGAGACTTTAGTACCAGAAGACCCCACAATTCAGCTTTATGTCATTCTGTTTGCAGCATGTTTCACCATTGCTGGTATAGCATTGTCATCTGTGATAGTAGAGAGACAGAATACAACCAACACAGAATGCACATCTTAACCAGGTCAGACTGTGCTATACACTTTTGAGCCACTTATTTTCTATTTGGGGCAGCACTGTATTTTCATTGTATTGACCACTGAAAGATATGCAGGCATTAGTTTGTTTTGTTTTTCCTAGAGATAGCAGTAATGAACTTTAAGTTACTAAATGATACAGCCTGAGTATGTAATATAAGCTCCTGTTTGCCTCTTGTCACTGCTGTTATGCCAGTTTGTCATTATTTATATTATTTGTAAGTATAGTTTCATAAGTTCAAAAGTTCATACTAGGCTAATGAGCACCATAGTCTTTACAAACCTAGTTGTGCGACCCAAGTCAATTTTTTCCCAGAGTTTCATGGATGCCTATATCATGGGGTATGTTAGTAAGAAGGTAGCTAAGGGTTGTGTGTGTGTCAAGATATATGTTAGTTGGGGATTCATTTACTGACTTCCAACCTTTGTCTGTCAGGGGCATGGGTGCCAGGTCAGGGGGTGAATTTCTTATATCTTTTGAACAGGGTCAGGGATGACCTCTGCTTCACATAAATGGGGAGCTTATTCCATAGTGCGGGGATCATTTGAGACACATGTCGGTCCCTCCAGTAGGTTCTATTTATGTTGAAGGCAAAGTTCAGGTCCTTGAATCTAATGTTTCTGGTGTTGTTTGTCTTGTAGATGTATAAGAGATCCACCAGAGCTGGATCCGAGGATGGCTTATATGCCAGGCATAGATCACCTCTCAGTTACCTGTGGGAGACTGAGTACTGAGATACGACCTTTAGGCAGTCTGTGTTGGACAGAATATTCATATTCTGAATACTCTTGGTGAAGAACCACTGAGGGAATTCCACCTGCTTTAAGTCCCTGGCTGGGTACTTGCTAAAGGGGGCATTGTACTCAGTGATGGGTCTAATAAGGGGTGAGTAGAGTGGTACTATTACTTCCTTAGACCTGGATGCCATACCCTTACTTATGAATTAGGTGACATAGAATGACTTCTTAAGTATCTTGGTTACATGTCAGTCGAATATCAGATCACTCTCCATATATGTTCCCACATTCCTATCAGGTCATCTCTTTGCAGTGTTGTATTGATGAAGTAATTAGCTTGGGTGGACACTTTCCCAAAGGGCACTGTAATGCATTTCTTTGCACTGAGTTCTATCAATGGTTTTCACGAGTCATTTCTTTGCATTAAACCCTCTTGTAGAATGGTGGTGTCATGAGGAGAATCTATTATAGCTCCCAGTTTACAGTCATCTGCAAATTTGGTGAGCCAGCAGCTTTTGATATTTGCCTTGAGTTCCAAGAAGTAGATGTCAAACAGAAGCCGCTCCAACATAGATCCCTGTGGTATTACACTAGTGACTGATCTCTTGGTGGAGGTGGTCTCACCGATCATGACTTCTTAGGTCCTACCTGTGAACCAGCTGGCAATCCAGTGAGCTATGTAGGGATTTATGCCTTGGTCTGAGAGTTTATTAACAATACCTGAGGGAGGTACTGTATTGAATGCCTTGGATAGGTCAAGGTAGGTGGCATGCACCATTTCCTCCTTATCTATAGCCATGGTGGCCCTCTCAAATAAGTCTACCAGGTTAAGTAGGCAAGAGGTTCCCTTAACAAAGCTAAACGAAGATATGTCTACTGTCTGTAGGTTGCCAATGTCACTGTGGATCATTTCGATGATAATTAATTTCATTGCTTTGCATATTATTGTCAGACTGGTTGGTAACTAGTTCCCATGATCATCTGTTGGTAAATCCATAGGAAGAGGGATGGCCATTATGGCTTTTCATTCACCTGGCACGTAACCTGTTTTGAGGCTATAGTTGAAGAGTGCCTCAAGTGGACCTGCTAGGTCATGTTTTAGGCAGTTTAGGAAGCAACACTGGATACTATCAAGACCCATTGAAGCAGTGCTTTTGGCCTTAGTGTGCACATCCAGGATCTTCTCCCTGTTGATAGTTGGGGGGATATGCTTTAAGGGATTTCACATGGGGTAGGGGGAGTAGGGGGAGTTAGAGCTAAATTTATCAGCCAGTAGATATGCTATGTCACTCTGGTCAATGAACATTTTGCCATTAACACCAGTTATGTGCACTGTTTAGTATTACATTTAATATTCCTGACATAGCTGAAAAGGGTCTTGTAATTGCCATTAGCCTGGAAGGATATCCTGACTTCATAGTTGACTTCACTGGTCTTTACTAGACCTCTTAGTTTCTTATTTAGTTGAATCAGAGAGCGCTTGTCTCTATGAGAGTTGCTGTTTCTGATTTTGGCCATTACTTTTTTCTTTTGTTATACAGCCTGTTAAGGTAAGGATTCCATGACTGTGATTTGTTTTTGGTACCACATTAACCATTATCAGACCAACATAAAAAAGAAAATCTTCATCAAGACACCATGGGCATACAATCAACCTTTGATAAGCAACAGTTAATAAATAAACGTACAGTAAAAATGTAATGTTTTAGTAAAACTAAGCACTTTTGTCCTTAATACAACTGGACTTCACCTGAGTTTGTACAATCAAGCAATTAAGCATATTTAAATACTTGAATGAAAATAAGAAAAAACACCACAAGTATGAAGAAAAATACTATTTTAATGAGCACTTTCGTCAGTAGAGACACTTGACGTCATCAGATTACATAAAACATTGACATCACTTCCTTTTAAAAGCCTGGCACCACCACATAGGGTTACCACCTGTCCCACTTTGCGAGGGACAGTCCCTCTTTGGGCAGTTGTGTCCTGACAAAAATATTAAAAATGGCAAATGTCCTGAGATTGTAGGACATAATTATTTCCTATATTTTAAGTAATAGTAATTTAAAACAGTTATTCTGTATCTAAAATACCTAAATGTTATAAGAAACAGAATAAGCAACTAAAATGCTACAAGAATAAGCTTTTATTTAGGCAAAAAAGTTAAGTCCTATCCTTTGTACTGACCGTGTGTATGTGTTGGCCTGTAAAATCTGATGTTTGTACCGAAAATGTCCCACTTTGTCCATTTGAAAAGGTGGCAACCCTACACATGACCACAATTCATTTCCTCTACAGGATTCAAATTGTATTGCAACACTGTTTCTTAAGCTGTATTGCCTCTACAAGATTCAGGTTGTATTGCAATACTATGTTTTAAAATTAAACATTGAAATATATGTGAAACTTGATTAAGAAGTAATAATAAAAATTGCAGGACAAAACAAACTACAATAGTATGTTTGTTCTTCACAGTAACCCATATCTGTAAATAAATAACAAACATCAATCCAGCATACTGTTGATACACTAAGACAGTAAAAAAAGATATATTATAAACATACATTGATCACATTTTCCCCTACTTTCCTTATTTGCTGTGATAGTTAAAACATTATAAAATTATCAAAGATAAAATTCAGCTTTCAGTTTTAAATAACTAGAGAGGGAAATAATATCATTCAACCCAAGGGGGTTGTTGGCAATAAATCTTAACTGCACCTACATTTTCTAAATTCAAGAAACAATTCTCGTGGACCCCCCAGTTGTTAAGAACAACTTGGTCAAAGGCAATAAATTTAAACCTATGGTCAGGATTTTCCTTGATGTGCAATACCAATGCATTTTTTTCATTGGCTTTTTAAACATCTTAGTTGTGTTGGTATACACACACTTTGAAAGCCTTTTTAGTCTTGCCTATGTAAAATCCTTCACAGGATTGGCATAAGGCTGCATAAACTACAAAAGTGCTGTTACAATTCAACCTATGGTTCAAATGTATTAGACCATAATGTGGAATATGTAAGGTGTCCATTTCAAAAATACTGGAACACTGTCCTTTTCCATAGGTTTTATAACCCTCTGTGTTTTGTTCAAGTAAATTTTTAAAACAAGCATCTTTTTTATATACAACACATGGCTTTTCCTCCACATTTTTTAACAATTCTTGATTTCCTTTAAAAATAAACCAATTCTTATTTACTATGTCCTTGATGTCATAAAATAATGGGTTATAAGTTAAAATAAGGGCCTTGCTGAAATCTTGGGTCATGTTTGTATCGTCACTCAAAATGTTAATATTAGGTCTAACAATACCAGATGTATCAGTCCCTAATAATGGAAATAATTGTCCACATACCCTTCTTTCCGTGACCTCATTAGGAATTGGTTCAATAAAATTGTTAGGATACCCTCTCTGTTGTAACATACCCCTCAACTTGTCCCTGTCTTCATAGAGCATTTCTATATCACTGATCATACATGCCAATCTAACACATTGGCCTTTGACAAGTGACTTTTTTGAAAGTCAGGGTGTCCACTCTCATAGTGTAAGAGGGTATTTGAATATGTGGGTTTTCTGTATATCATGGTTTTAAAGTTCTGTTTTACTTCATTTTTGATAATAAATATATCCAAAAAATTGACCTTGCCACTGTTTTGTTCCATAGTGAAATTTAAAAAAGATGTACTAGTATTTAAAAATTCAAAAAATATCTGTAATTCATTTTCACTGCCTTCCCAGAATATTAATATATTGTCCAAAACTCTCCCATAGAATTTACACAGCTTGAATAGCTCTGAAGTGAATACCTGAGTGAGTTCCCACTGGGCCAAAACTATATTGGCAAACAGGGGGGCACAGGCTGCCCCCATTGCTATGCCTGTTGTCTGTTTAAATAGCTGGTTCTCAAATATGATGTAATTGCTGTTAAGGACCAATTCCATTAAAGTTCTAAACATTAATATCCTTTCATGCCTTATATTTGTGTTACTACATAAAAAAATCATAAAATAGGTCAAGGCCCTCTTCATGTGGTATTACGCTAAATAAATCTTTTATATCAATGGTAGCCAAAATTAATTTATTACTATATACTTCTTTCTTGATTTTCTTCAAACAATCCCACGAATCCTTGAGTATATGTTGGTAATCAAGAAGCGTAGATTTTAAATGAAAATCAAGAAATTTGGCTAAAGGGGTTGTTTTCCATGCTTTTGCATCCACAATAGGCCTTGGGGGGGTTCTGATGCTTTTATATATCTTGGGGATTCCAAATATTGTTGGAGTTTTGGGGTACATTTGTGTTAGAAAGCCATGTTCTTCCTGTGTTATCTGATAGTTAAATAATAAATCATTCAAAGTGACATCAGTATTTCTGTTAGCTGTATTAAACTCATTTAGAGAGCTTTCCACATAACAGTCTCCATATAGAATCCCCAACATTTTATCTATGTACATTTACATTTATTGGTCCATGACCACTAAACCTACCTCCTTATCAGGCTTTATAATTCTAATGGATTTATTGGGAAAAATACTCTGGAAAAGTCTTGTTTCACACTCTGTTAAATTAAATGTGGTAATTTTGGATTTGTTTAACAACATTCTGATATCATTCATACACATATTTTCAAATAAATGAATAGTAGGGTGGGGTGGAGGGTTGGATGTACTCATTCTTGTACAACCCTTAACTGGTTCATAGGTACCATTCTTCTGAAAAAAAGCAATTTAAATTTAATTTCTTAGTATATATTTTTAAATCTAGAAGATACTTGTCAACATTAACATTTCTTAATGGTACAAAATTCATGCCCTTTTCAAATAAAAAGGCCCATTCATCAGTAACAGTTTCACTACTGTAATTGTAAATCATAAAATCATTATGTTCATTAGTCACAACAGTACACACATCATGTTCAACATCACTAATTTCAGATACTAGAAACGTCTCTGTGTTCTGCCCTCTCCCCCTCCCTGAATAACCATTTTTCTGTCCATATTGGTAACCCCCGTTCGTATTGTTCCAGTCCCTGTTGACATCCTGTTGGCTCTGGTTGCGGATCCTTTTGGACATTCTGGGGGGTTCCCCTAAAGGGGCATTATCTATTTCAAGTTCATTAGACATAGCTGGAGTGTCTTCCAAGCTGTTAATATTCTGCAGCACACCACTACTTGAATTGTTACTATCATATATGCCCCTATTTTTAGGAAAAGGGAAGACATAACCATTCTCATATTGATTTTTGTCCCTAGCAAGTTTTTTAATCTTCTTTTCCCTTATAACATTAATTTGTCTGTCCACATTGACAAATACTGATTGATATTCAGCTTGTTTAGTACAAAAGGCTAAAACATTCAAAATGTGTTCATTCAAGTTATTCACAGTCAATTTAAACTGATTTAGTTTTCTTTCATTGTCTCTTGCCAGTGTTTCCAGTAATTCGCACCCATGTCAGTTAAACAAAATAATATTTAAATACTTAATTTATACATACTTCAATCAATCAATCATAGATGCTCACCAATAAATAACTTTACACAATTCAACATCACTTAAAAGTACTTCTTAAAAAATGCAAACATTAATACTTAATAATAATAAAACATTAAAATCTTTTATTACTATAATTGTGATACGCTAGGTTTAAGCACACTGTATAGTGATACTGCATCATTTAATTGTGTTTTTTCATAGCATTCAGACATAGTTGTCACATTAACTCTTTCTGTTCCAATATAACTTCCCCTTTCAAAATTGTTAACTCGATCTTTTACAAACAATATAAACTTTTTAAAAACAGGGCAATTTGTGAGTGTTTATAGAAAGCATTACTCTGGTTGCCTTTTGATGTCATATAAATGCTCATAAATTCTCTCCTTCAACTTCCAAACTGTTTTTCCTATATAAAACAGCCAATCGAGAGACCAACATGCCACAAACTCCATGATAGCAATCACTGGCCACCAAATATAATATTCCAAGAAACTTTATTAAAAATCCAACAACTTAATTAAATGTCAAGTGCTTTCGTCCCTGTAAACAACAAAACAGGACTTTTTCAGAACAACCATATCATTCAGAACCCATACAATTTATAATAGAATAAATCAGTTATCTAATTAAGACTCCATGTTCTTAAAGGGGCATACAAATTCATCCCCTTTCATCCCAATAACAAGCAACTTAGTACAATAAAAAATACAATAAAAATTTGTTTAAAATATGTATGAATATACATTTAAAACATAGGTTGAGCTCAAATTATAAAATGGCAGTGGGACAATTCTATAAAAGATATTCTAAATTAATTTTGTATGCTATATATAAAGCAAATACCAACAATGCCCTGTTCAGACACACCTTAGAATGCCAAGGTTTTACAAGTATTAAGTTTGATATTCTTGAGGTTTTACCCTTTAACCCTAGAGGTGGTTGGTGGGAATTAGAATTAGAATTAAAAGAATTACAGTGGCAGATAAAATTAAACACAGTTAATTCTCCAGACATAAATAAAGATGTATCCATACTCCCTATTTTAAAAAGGAAAGCATTGGCGGTGTAAAAATATTCACATACATTTATAATTGTGCACATATTTTTAGTTATGTAATTGTTTATAGGATTTTTAAAGGACTGAGCATATGGGTAGGCAGCAATAGTATGATTGTTATTAATATATTGTATTTGGTTATTTGAGATATTTATCTACTTATGTTTTTGTATTTGTTATGGAATTGTCCCACTGCCATTTTATAATTTATGCTCGCTCACATTCTGTTTTAAATGTATATTCATACATACTTTAAACACATTTTTATTGTATTTTTTATTGTACTAAGTTGCTTGTTATTGGTATGAAAGGGGATGAATTTGTATGTCCCTTTAAGAACATAGTGTCTTAATTAGATAATTGATTTATTCTATTATAAATTGTATGGGTTTTAAATTACCAATTTTTTTTTTTTTTTCAGCCATCTGCTTCTTTCATCCCCTCACTTCTTTTTCTCATTTACAGCTCACCTGAGTTCCCTTTTCATAATGTGTCCCTGTGACTCTTTCTTAAAACAGAAATATATCTATTTTTTGTCAACTTCTTACAATGCTGCAATAGACTATCCTAGCTGTTTATTTGAATTTGACTTTTTGTCTCCTGCTAAGCCTCATACTGAACTCTATTGCTTATATAACTTGTAGCAGGTTTCATGTATGTTCCATAGTATTGTATAATGTATGTTCTATAGTATTGTATAATTCTGTGTTCCTGCATTGTGTGACATTTTTAACTTGTTTTTGTAGATTGTAGTGGAGCTTTTCTCCTCGGGCCTCCACTGAAAATGGACATGTATCCAGTTGGACTAGCCCGGTTAACAAATGTAAAATAAATAAAATAAAAATATATGGTTGTTCTGAAGAAGTCCTATTTTGTTGTTTATAGGGTTAAACGCACTTGACATTTCATTAAGTTGGATTTCTAATAAAATTTACTTGGAATATTATATTTGGTAGACAGTGATTACTATCGTGCACTTTGTGATGTGTTGGTCTCTCGAGTGGCTGTTTTACAGTTTATTTGATCCCTTTCAGTCACTTTTAAATGCTGTTGTGAGATTATTTTCTGTATAAAAGGCAAACCATGGCATACAGGTAGCTAAATATACAGCCATTTTAGAAACGTAACTACATCTTCTTGGACATGTTAAAGTTCTATTAAATCCCTCTACAAGAACATATTGTCTGTCATTAATAAAACTACAACATTTTCAGCACCCACATTTCACCATTTTAGAATATATAACATTGTCAGATCTTTGATTAGTATATTCTAATATTTTTTAACATTTTTCCCCTACTATATCTAATTTTGGGAGTCTTACCTAACATTACTTTGTATTCAGAGAGAAATAAAACTTTCCACATGTTTTGAAAATAGAAATCAACTTTGGGGCATCTTTATTGCATTCTATAACCACAGTCCATAATTTGTAATTTTCTTTCATGATATCTATTTCATTTACTGCTAACATCTCCCAAATTTACCTCACTCATTTCGTCCTAAGAATTGGAGCAAATTTATCACCCCTTCCCCTGATAATTTCCTCCTTTGTATTTAATAAGAGAATAGATTAGGATCAGGATAGTCTTTATCTTTAACACCCACACTAATTTATCTAATTTAACAAAAAAGGGTTATTGATAGATACTAGCCTTGAAAGATGTACCAATTGCCCTTCCACTATATTATTTTTCTGGTACTGAGGATGGCAACCACTGAAATGCAGCAGGGAATTTGAATATGTTTCTTTTCAAAGAAATGTTGGAAATATACTTCCTTTCCTATCTTTAGAAATAATAATATCAAGGTAGTTAATACTTTCATAATTATAAGTATGAGTAAACCTAAAAAAATATGTAAGTGGTTTAAATAATTAACAAATTCCACAAAAAATGTAATATCCCCATTCCAAAAAAATTAAAATGTTACCCAATAATGTAAAATATTGGAACACCTTATAAAAAAGAGGGGAATTAAATACTTTTTCATGTACACAATCTGCTAAAATCAGGTTAGCATAAATTGGGGCCTTCTTATACATACAAACATGCAGACAACTCCATGTATGTGTATGTCTATCTATATAGATAACTAGATAGATATATGTATACACATATTTTACATAAATAACTAACTAAATAAACAAATATAATTACAAGAAGGAACATATATACTTACATCTGCAGCTTCTCTGACAACCGTAAAGTATAATGTACCCAGGTTCTCACTTTCTGATCACATTTCCTTGATATTACTATTTTTGAAAGCTTTGCTATATCAATGTATGCAATGAAAGGTTGCTGTTTATGTAAGACACTGTGTGATGTATTGTGGATTTTCTGCTTTACAAACTGATGCAAGACTGTGGAGTTAGGATATGCAAGAAAGATTGTAGAGACAACCCCCCCTTAGGTTGCAGATACAGGAGAGACCCACCCCCAGGTTGTAGGTACAATTAATTTTCCCACCTGCAACATCACTGTTTTAAAAGACTGTAGCAGATGTTTAAATTACAATGGAAGCAGCATATCACATATAAATAAATAAAGAGAACAAAGCTTGCATACATGTACATGAAAAAGTATACAGAGAGTATACGCGCTTCCTCTATACTAAGCATAAACGGATCCAGGACTACTGAACGAAAGTTCAATAGCCCGAATTCACAATAACCAAACACAGTTTAATGAAAGCGCTTTCACCGAAAAAGCGCTTTTGTTAAAGTGCGTTCGAAAAAAAAACAAGAACAATAAATCTTCTTTTATGCAGGGGGGCCAACTCCCCTGCAACCCCCCTGTGTGGGGGGCACAGCCCCCCACACCCACCCAACTTTTATATTCTCACTCCGAGGACACACTACAGTGGGGAAAAGGGAATTCTCCCTTGATTGCACTGTAGTGCGACTGACACAA
This sequence comes from Protopterus annectens, assembly GCF_019279795.1. Taxonomy (NCBI): domain Eukaryota; kingdom Metazoa; phylum Chordata; order Ceratodontiformes; family Protopteridae; genus Protopterus; species Protopterus annectens. Next base: position 1,687,219,416 of record NC_056743.1, read on the forward strand.
CCAGCATACTCAAGCGAAAGTGCTGCTTTGGTGAACAGCACTTTCGGTTATGTATGTTCGGTGATTTCTGCTTCAGCAGAAAGTGCCGTCGGGAATATGTACAGATCCCGCATAAACATATAGTACATGCAGAGCTACAGCAAATAAGCACTGAAAGCAAGCATGTACATACAAACCATATGTACACATGCATGAGTAAAGGCATATAATGAGATTAGCCACATCAGCTATAAAAAACATGTAGGCATAGTAAACAGGCAGCAAAAGTACAAAACCAAAAAAGCAAACATGCATTTAGATAAATATGTAAAACATACATATGGAACGTATGCAACTATCAGATTGTCAATAGAGATAATTTGTGTACAAATGGAAAGATTCAAGCACCATAGACCCTGCAAAGGTATGTCATGCTTGTGACTTCACAGCAGTGAAAGTGGAGTGGGTAATGTAACTAGACTTCACAGTGGAGGGCAGTGTTGTGGGTATTGTAACTGGACATCACAGTGGGGTGCAATGATTTGGGTATTGTAACTGGAGTTTACAGTGGGGAGCAGTGATGTGGGTATTTAATTGGACTTTACAGCAATCAGCAGTTATATGGGTATTGTAATTTGATTTTCCAATGATGACCAATGTTATGGGTATTGTAATGCGTATTGTATTTGGAGTTATTAAACCTACAAAGCAGTTTTGTTACCCAAGGTGTGTGCATTCTTGCAGCCATAAGGTATATATATGCAGGGGGCTGCAGGTCAGAAGAATGAAAGTTTGCATGACTGAACACTTTTACTGCAATAGAGCAAATGCTTCTTAATGGTGTTTTAGCCAGCATTTGTTTATGCAAGATCACACTGCAGCATGGTCAAGGAATTTATCCTTACCCTCGGTTGTATGATCTTGGAGTTGTTTTGCATAATTAGCAGGGGGGAAATAGTTTTGATATTTGTTCTGTTAAATCATTTTAGATTCACTCTAAAATTATCATTTTTTATTTATTCACACTTTTGAGCATTTTATATTTCATGCAGTTGGTTTATTTATTTTTGATTAGATAGTTTAGAAAACAGGCAAAAATAAACTCTGAAGAATATGCCAAGATGTCAATGACAAAGGTGTGTAAAACTAAAGGAATCGGGCATACCTGTATGTCCATAGAGGACATAATAGTAGATTTGCTTGCAGTTGGAATGCAGTCCATTAAATCTGTGCACAGCCTAGCAGGTGCTGTGTGTATGAAGCATCCCATTTATAGATGACCTCAAAACCCGGATGGAATTCAAGTGATGTGAACTATAGATGTAATAACTGACACCTATTGCAGTTGAGAGAAGAAAACAGCTTTAAATTCAAAGACAGCAAGATCAAGCTGAAGAAAATAAAAAGCAGCACCAGCCAAAATGGAAAATGCTGGTCCTTCACCTAAGACATGAAAGCACTGGGGGAGGGGGAGTGAAGGTCAGTGCCAAATTCTATTTACAGTATAAAGAGAGGGATGATTTTGATAGTTTAATTTTGGTATTTGAAAGGACATGTAAAGTAATCAACATCTAATTGAACAGTAAATGAACAGAGGACAAACCACACTGGACCAAAATGAACAGTAAAAAGTTAGCGCTTTCGTTTACTAGTTTAGCAAACTTCTTCAGACTGGTCTGAAGAAGTTTGCTAAACTAGTAAAAGAAAGCGCTAACTTTTTACTGTTCATTTTGGTCCAGTGTTGTTTGTCCTCTGTTCATTTATTGTTAAAAGTTGCAGTTTTGCTTTTTACCAGTTTTTTCATCTAACTGAACAGGTCAATGGGTGAGGTTTAACGTTTCTACTCAAGGAAAGGCAATGAACACAGTCTCAAAATTAAAGATTACGTCTAAACTATTTTTGATAGGTAAAAAATGAACTTTCTTTAAAGTAAAGCATATCTTTGTCCTTGCCATCGCCAGGTCAAAACAAAATGAAGCCTTTTATCTTTTATTTTCCACAGGAATATAACTTTTTTAAATTTTTGAGCATTGGGGAAGTCAACCACAAATGCCTGCGTCTGGATTCACTTGGTAGAGACATTGTGCACGTTCTAAAAATGTCGGTTTTGGGGTCCATGGAAAACAGGGAACACATGCATCTGTGAGTGGAGATATTAATTGGTAAACAATTCTAAAGTAGTTAGTTTTTCCTAAAATTAACTGCTTGCAATTGTTTACCATTAATTAATAATACTTATTCTGAATGACAACCACACAACCTAGCAGGGCACACTGTTTAAAGTAAGATGTTTGAAATTAGTTATTTTTACTTCCATGTACTTTGAGCAAATCCTGGGGCCTTAGCCCCTGCCTGCCTTATGTCACATTTAGCACATTAAAATATATACAGCTAGATGTATACACTTGCAAGGGCCACATGCATATACAGTCATGCATTGTTCAATTGCAGTACATCAGGAAAAAAAAAAAGAACACAAAACATGGCAGAGTGAATCTTCAGTCAAATATTTTATTTTCTGAAAAGTTAATTATGTTATTCCTTATGTAAAGATAGAATTTCTTTCAATAAAAGCACTCATTTTTTAAGAATAAAATATGTGACTAGAAATCTGCTCTGCCATGCATTGAACTGATAGAGATCCTCTCCACCTGTGCTAATTGGTCAACATGGGTTCGTCAATTAGCACTGTGTGAAGATTTCTGATTTTTAGGAATGGTGAAGCAACACAGAGAAATGTTTCATTAGTTTCTTATTATCATGCATCTTAATCTGGTCTATATCATATGAGCAAACAGGAAAAACCGCAAACGTTCACAATCTCAAAAGTACAGGACTTCGAACTTGCTATTGTGAGGGGCTGCACCCCCCACACCCACCGCTAAATATATATTCCAACTCTTAGATCGCACTACAGTGAGGAAAGGGCAAATATTCTATTCTTCACTGTAACATGATCTCATAAAAAGCACTTTGAGGTCCGGTACTTTCAAGATTATGAGCGTTCACGGTTTTTCCTATTCGCTCATATGATATAGACCCTCTGAATCAAACCCTGTGCTATCCGACCTGACCTTGCTATTGTTCTCCCTAGCAACCAATGCATCAAATTAGCAAAGGCAACCCCTACACACACACACACACACACACACACACACACACACACACACACACACACACACACACACACAAACACACACACATGTATGCACATACCCACGCACACTCACACGCACACTCACACGCACACACACTCACACACACACACACACACACACACACACACACACATGCGTATACTCTTCAAGATATTCCCAAAAAACAAGCATGCACATTCAGAAATCTGCAAACAAGGTCCCACACACTGACATTCACATAAACACTCACCTACACACCTGAACTAATGCTCCAACACATGTATGCAAGCACACACACACACACATACACACACACACACACACACACACACACACACACACACACACACACACACACACACACACACACACACACACACACATACACATTCCTTCATCCACACACATGCTCCTACAGACAAACACATATATATCCATATACACAGACAGGTATACCTATATAAACACATACCCACAGATCTGCTGTACTTCATAGGTGTGACTGGGTGAAGTACATGAAAAGATAATGTTCACTTTTTCCACTTAGAGTAAAATTTAAGTTGACTGAGTTAACTCTGAGCTTTAGACATTTTTTGGGAAAAACACATCACAAACTGGCCTTAGCCATCATTGCTGCATAAACCTGAGGTTTTTCCATAAAGACTGGTCAGTGCTCTATATCCTTGTGAGTGGAAAACCAAAGTGGTAAAGTGGTCTCTGCATCCAAAAGGCTTATTGCAAAGTGGAAACCTTCCACGATATGGCTTCTGCATCGTGATAAGCCCTTCTGAATCCCAGGACATTCTTTTTTTATTGTTTATTTAAGAAATTTGCACAGGACGCAGTTCTTTCTATCATGCAACAACAAGATATACATATTATATAGTGTGTATGTGTGTGTGTGTGTGTGTGTGTGTGTGTGTGTGTGTGTGTGTGTGTGTGTGTATTATTTACATTATTTATTTTTATAGATATTTGTTTGCCATACTTATTTACATTTGTTAAAAAGGGATGTCCATTTGACAAGTGCCTATTTTCCATTAAGTTTATATGACAAAAAATGTTAAAAAGATATAAATGTAATATTCATCAATTACAATTATTAACGAGTTATGACACATACATGATTCAATGTACAATGAAAACAATAAGAATAATTAAAAAAGACCAGTACTATAGCAAGACAACAATTCATACCTCTCAACTGTACAGCTTTTTGCAGAATGTGCAGATTTTTGCCTCGTATTTTTAATCTGTTCCTCATAAAATTTTGTTTTTCTGGCAAATCACCGAGGATTAAAGTAAAAAAATGACAGGCGTTTGAGTTACAGAATTCATACTCTTCAGAAAATTCATGCTAATTCATAATCTGTTATTCTATCAACTTTCTAATTTTGTAAGAGCAATATTTAAAATTTGTCCCTATTTTTGGGCCTCTGTCTCCCCATTACATATGGCTTTGTCCAGATTTCTTGGTCATAGAGGTTGAGAGGTATGGACAACATGCATAGACAACATGAATCAGGCTGATAACTTTTTCACATAAGGTGCAAATAGAAATGAAAACTGCACAAATACAAAGAAGCAAGTAATGCATATGTTGACCTTCAGAAAGGATGAACAAAAATCTAATATCTGTTAATTTACATAATTTGTTTCTGTAATTTTTATTACCAGATGTTAAGTGTAGGCATCTTGATAAAAGTAACGTTAAAGTTCTAATTATAATATGCATCTGCAAATAAGAATTTTCATATGAGTCTATAACTACATGTCCAGTAAAAAAATAAAAAAGCCTTTTACTGATCTTTTTAATGCCTGCTTTTATAGAACTTTGTTGCCATGCAAGTAGAAAATGTTTACAGTACTTGCCAATATAGGAATCACAAGAAACAATAATAGTGATATAAGGAACATATGAATGAACCCAAGGGCACAATGTGGTTTGTTTCATTCCTGGACACAATCTAGTGAGAGGCAATTGCAATAGTTCAGTAGCTTATGGGCAAATTTCAATTGAATTAGAGACAAGAGTTGGTTATTGTCAGTCTACAAAGAGAGAGGACTTGGCAAATTCTAACATTGTATCCTGGTACAAATCAAACAGTCTTGTCATAACCTTGTTCTAGTTTAAGCACATGTGGTGACTGAAAACTTGAATGTATGCAAAGAACAGAGAAAACAAATAAAAGTAGATAGTAATAAAGCAGAATAAAGCTGAAAATGGGTGTGAAAAATAGACTTTAGTCTTGTAAGGAACAGTCTAAATGGTTTAAAGGTAAATGGTTCAATCAATCATAAAATAATCAAAATAACATAAAAATATATTTTTTACTTCATAGGTTGAAGAATGCCAGTCTTATTTTAGGATCTTTTTAAGTAAAGTTTTGTGACTGCTAAGATGCAGTTACGTAGAACTTAACAAAACTGCATGGAGTTCAATGTGGTTTCAGTTTCAGATCTGATGAAGGAGACTGTCACCTGCAAGGAAGCAAGGAGGATGGCTAATTTGTCAGTATAATGTAAAAATCTTGCATCATGTTAGAGCTCCACCATCTCACTAGAGAGCACAACAGAGATTAAGAAGTCAAATACTGTGCATCAAGAGGGAGAGATTACATTACCCCATCACGTAAATTGCACTGACCTTCACTTTAATCAGAAATGCATTTACAGGATTTAAGGGTGAGCCCCTCTGATGCTAAGAGTTCCAGAAGGCGGTGCTGATTAACCATATCATTGGTGATCCAACAATCTTGCTATATTTCAGATATGTATTGAGATAGTCAAGAGTATCGAGCAATGACCAGTCTAATGGCATGTGGTGTGTTAAATGTGATACTGCTATTATCGATTTTTTTTTAGAAAAGCTCAACAAGTATGCATTTTTCAAGAATTGTTGTGAAGGAACATTCAAGAAATGTTGTGGAGAAACATGAAGGCAGCAGGGTGTTGTTGAGAACAGATGAAGAAACTTGTTGCATAACAGCACCTCAAGAGATTGTTCTACATTACTGGCACATCAGGAAAATGTCTAAATATTTAGTGGGTTATGTAATTCACTAATATGCAACAGAATTGTTTGTAGTTTAAGGAATTACCACATCCTTCAAACCCAGCAACTATAACTGCATTGTTGACTGCATCTTTCTCAGATCTGTGTCAGAAATTAATAACAATACTAATGACCATCGCATATTTCAAACTTGTTTCACACAAACACACAGTAGCCAAAGTATTCCATCTTAGTTCACATACATGTGCACTAGTCCTCTAAAAGCAGATTAAAGACTGTTTAAAATTACCAAATACATACGGTACTTTCTTCCACAGAGAGACCACCACCCCACCACCAGTTATAGTCACTTTGGTTTATTACCCATTATTGTTATGAAGAAATATTTTATTGGTAGCTTTGGATAAATCACATGAAATTGTATAAAGACCATTAGCATCATTCCATAAGATTCAACCATCTGTAGCACAATTTAACTTATTCACTCCAATGGAGCTCAAGAAGTTTGCACTTTAACTTCCAATGGACAGAGCCTAAGCCTTTTGACAGAATCAAATTATGTCCTCACATTTCAAACAAATGTTCATGTCTCTGGAACCATAGGGGTTATGAAAGACGTATAAATGGCAAACTCTTCAGCACAAACTATTTTTTATAGTGGTAGTATTCTTTAGATTCTAGGTCTTAAACCAAAATTTATGTCACAATAAACACAGTAACTATTGCATTTGTAATATTTATTGGTTCATAGGTTCATAGGTTGGTATTATGCTATCGGCCCTAGAGCCTATACAAGCCTAGCCATAACAATTCCCTGGCTATTTCTTCCCACACAATTTACTTCCCTGGACCCCTGTCTAGCAGGGTGACTGACATGATCCCCGGGGTGAATTTCCTTTCTCCCATCCAATCGTCAAGGATCCTTTTGAAGAGAGCCAAGGAGGTGCTCTGCTTGACATGTATGGACAGTCTATTCCAGAGTCTGGGGAGTCTCTGGGTCAGGAACCTATTCCCTCCAGCATGTTTTGTTTATTGTGATGACAAGGTTTAGATCCCTGGAGCGTGTGGCTCTGAGGGATTGGGGCTTCTTTAAGTGTAGCATGTCCAACAGCTCTGGGTTTGACATAGCCTTGTATGTTAAGCAGAGATTGCCTCTGAGTAGACGCTATGTGACAGAGTATAGCTGGAGTTTTTTTAAGATGGTCAGCATAGGGCATCTGCTTTAGGCCTGTGATTCTTTTAGTGAGGTATTTCTGTGGCCTTTCCAGTTGTTGCAGATGCCTTGAGAGGTACATACCAAATGGGGCATTGTATTCTATAATGGATCTAATGAGGGATGAGTACAGTGGGACAATGACCTCCTTTTTTCTGGATGAAAAGCCCTTAGTGATGAGGTGTGCCACATAGGATTTCCTGACTGTTGTGGTGATGTGGTTATTGAAGGTGAGACCACTGTCCACCTGTGTCCCTAAGTCTCTTATCACACTTTCAGTGTTTAGTGTACTGCCACCTATGTGGTAATTCATGGGTACATGTTTTTTTCCCAAAGGGAATAACTATACATTTCTTGGCATTGAGCTTGAGCCCATGGCTCTGGCACCAAGCATCTGTTTCTGTAAGGCCCTTTTGTAGAGTATCCACACAATTTGGGGATTCAATAATGGCTTCCAGTTTGCAGTCATCTGCAAACTTTGTTAGCCAGAGTCCCTTAGTGTTGGCATGTACTTCAGAGAAGTAGTTGCCAAACAAGGGCGGTCCCAGGACTGAACCCTGAGGTACTCCACTTGTCACTTGTCTGGAGCTGGATTTGCAGTCAGCTACTTTTACAGTGTGGGTTTTGTCAGTAAGAAAGTTGGCAACCCATCGAGTGACGTAGGGGTTAATGCCCAGCTTAGTAAGTTTATCTATGATTCCAGAGTGGGGGATGGTGTCAAAGGCCTTGGTGAGATCCAGATAGGCTGTGTGGACTGCCTTACCCTCATCCACAGCTCTGGAGACTGATTCAAAGAAGTCAATTAGGTTCAGGAGACACGATTGGCCCTTCACAAACCCAAACTGGGTGGGGTCCAGTGTTTGTAGGTTGCCAATATCTTTGTTTATAAGTTCCATGATAATACATTCCATGGCCTTGCAGATCAGACTCGTCAGACTGATGGGGTGGTAGGTCCCGGGATCCAAGGTGGATCCCCCCCTTGTGGAGTGGGATAACTGTAGCTGTGCGCCACTCAGTGGGCATGAAGCCTGAGGTGAGGGTATGATTAAACATAACACTTAGGTGAGGTGCAAGTTCATTTTGTAGTTTATGTAGTACACAGCCCAGGACGTCATCTGGTCCCATGGATGCTGTATTCTTAGCTTTGGAGAGTGCGTTTTTTACCTGTGTGGCCATTATTACCGGAATTTGGCAATCTTCCGGTATTGAGATGGGCCATTTTGGGGGTGAGAGGGGGGTGAAGTTGGCACTGAATCGATCTGCGAGGATATTGGCAATATCCTTGGGATCAGTATATTTAATGCCATTCTGCTGTAGCTCAGAGCAGATCTGAGCATTGCCATTTAGATTCTTGACATAGTTATAGAATGCCTCGTGGTTGTCTTTGGAATCTTTGGCAATTTTATTTTCGAAACTAGCTTTGGAGGATTTTATGAGGGATCTCAGCTTCTTACTGAGGCTGGTAAGGGAATTTTTTGTATCATGGGATTTTCCTCTTTTCTGCAACAGTTTCTTCCTTTTGTTGTAAAGTTTGTCTATGGCAGGGGACCACCAGATTGCCTTCCTATTTTTAGAGGAGAGCATCTTGGTTCTATTTGGGATGGCACGATTCATGCATGTGTGGATGTGCTTGCACAGTGCCTTAGTGTAGGACTCAGCAGTCAAACTTTCAGTTCCCATCTGCATGGGTGTCATGAAGTTTGTCACTTCTGACTTGAGTAGCATGAAGTTGGCTTTGGAGGGGGTGACCATAGGTGTGGAGCATCGATTTCACATGTTGGTAATTACCAGGTCTAGGATATTGGAGCCTCTGGTGGGACTTTGGATTAGTTGATCCAGGGCGTTGGAATTTATGAATTCCAAGAACAGTTGGGCAAAGGTGTTGGTACATGAGTAGTTTTCCCAGTTAATGGCAGGGTAGCTGAAATCACCCAGTATTAGGGTGTTTGGTTGTATCTTAATATTTTCCAGTATGTTTAGAAAGGTGTAGCGAGAATCTTAGGGCATGGTTGGGAATCTGTAGCAAGCTACAATTTGGATTGCAGTCTTACCTAGTGTTTGTTGCACCTGGAGAATTTCAGATACATTGTGTTGGGCAACTAAGCTGTGTTGTGAATATCCTTGGTGAATATGGACACTCCTCCACCTTTAGTGTTTCGATCCGGGTTTGCTGGCCGAAAGGTGTGGTAAGAGTTGTAGCCTGGTATTGCAGGGGTGCTCTCTGGAGCCTTGAACTAGGTCTCAGTTACTGCACAGATATCAATGTTCTCCATTTTTAGGAGTGCCTCGAGAGAGTGCATTTTGAGGTTTAGACTTCTAGCATTGAGTAGCATTACCTTCAGATTTTGCATGGTTGTTCCTGTTACAGTGGTGGTTTTGTCCTTTGAACTTTGCCTAAAAAAGGCACTATAGGGTTGGCCGGAGCCTTAGCCAGTAACCTAAATCCCAGGGGCGACAGGTGCAGACCATCTCTGGAAAAGCATCGTGGTCTGTTGATCATGTCGTCCCAGGCAGACAGATACTGGATCCCCTTTGAATGACACCAGAAGCTTAGCCAATTGTTGAAGTCAATCATTTTGTCTTTATATTGTGATATCATTCTGAGAGAAGACAGGATGCTACTCAGGGCTAGGGTCATACCTGTCTGGGCCACATGAACTGAGAACTCTTCCATGTCTCTTTTCATGTAGTCCAGGGAGGTATGTCTCAAGTCATTCACTCCAACATGGACAATGACAGAGTCATATTTGTACTTGTTGTGGAGTGACTTGAGTGCATGCATTATGTGGTGGATCCTGGCACCCGACAGGCAGCTGACTGTAATTTTCTCCTTGTTCAGCCTAGTGAGTGGGACATCAGTGTGCCTGACTATAGAGTCACCTATGTCTAAAGTGTTAGGTACGTTGTCTTGCCTTAGGGGCTGTTCCTGGGTGGCACACTGGTGTTGTGAGCTATGTGACACTTTGGTTGTGATTGGTGTTTGTTTGCATTTCAGCTTCGGAGGTCCTTGTTTCTTGGGCAGGTTACAGTGAAGGGCCTCCACATATGTGGATTTAGTGTTGCTATCAGTGAGTGTTGGTGGTGTGAGTTTAGAAGGGCTCTGTCTTGCTTGAGGTGAAGTGCGGGTGTTAACCTTCTCCTCTTGACTGTCTAGCACAATCTTGGGTGGAGAGAGCTTTGCTTCCAGTTTGGCTATGTAAGTGCATCTCTCACAGGTTGTAGTGTCGGGTGGTAGGAGGAGAGGGTTGTCTGTGTACATGAGGCAATTGCTGCATTGCCCCAGTATGCCCAGATTCACCAGGTGGACAGGAGAAATCACCGGAAGCTGACCTTTGGACATGCCTGGTTTGGTGATTTTTTTTTAAAAGTACAGGAGCTGCTTTCCCTTCCCTTAGCAATATATTTTGCAATTATAGGCTGTTTACTGCCTATGATTAATTTCTCCTTAATTAATTATAAATAGTTTCTCCTTATTAATAAGGCGAGTTGAGTGCTTGTATCAGTTTAAGGCTTCCTAGTGCTTTCCAGCAGGTATTAGAGCAAGTGCTAATCACAGGGATGCTTAAAGGTAAGATGAAAAGAATGGTTTATCCTAAACACTGCAATGGGCACTAGAAAACTCTGCAGTCTGCACTAGAGACGTTAGATGTGAAAGTAGGTTTAAGTTTTATCTACTTTCCAGTTGTCTAGTTAGATATCTCAGCAACCACTCAAGTTACATACATACTGTCCGCAGCATTTTATTCATCTAGCTAAGAGCTGTCATATGAGGCTAAGGAGTTCTGTTTGTATTACTTGGTTGTTGAGATATTTAGAAAAAATGTGAAAATTCTATCTATATACATTAATATCATAAAAACAATAGTTAATATCTATTTACCTGCATTAGATAGATGACAAATATTAATGCAGTTGAGTTTACCATTGTGCAAGCATTAAGATGAAATCTTTGAAAACCTTGTACATAGCATGGTTTTGTAATTATTTACGCAAATATGAACAAGCAATATTTGATGCCTTGAGGCGTCAGTAGGAGTTAACTGCAGATGCACCTGGAGGTGTCACTCGGATGTAATGAGTTAAATAGCAGAGTATTTATGAGAGCATAAGTAATATTAACCACCTGATAACATATGCTATGTCAATATGCATAATATCTGCAGAAGTAAAATTCATCTGAATAATTCCACATTAATGAGAACTATTTCTAAGGCAGCAGTTGCTTCTGGAAAACAACTTTGCACTGCGGTATGTCATCTACAAATGCAGCGCCTGCTGCCCTTTAAGAATAAGTTGCCTGTGCTTCATTAAAATGGTGCACTGGTAATATTGCCATAACATTTCCTGAACTAAATCAGTTATGCAATAGGGAACTGTTGTCAAGCAATGACAACATGTTTGTAGTCACTAGGCATGCACTCCTGGAGACCAAATTCCCAATTGCTCCAAAGCACTGATGTACTCAATGTCACTCAATGCAGGTAAGTGAAGATGGAAAGATTCAAATGCTGCACCCATCCATGCCACAGAAAATAGCTCATTAACAGGTCAGAACGTTAGTCCTCTGTGCTGCCAGAGTAAAAGTTTTTTAACAAATACTGAAATCTTTTACAGTCCAATCTTGTAGAGAAGATTGGATAGTAGTAATATGCATCAGTGATTACAAAATGGATGCTGAAGATCAGATGGTTATGATCACCACTCCAAGTAAAGTAGACTTCGTGACCTCATAAATGTCAACCACTTTGCAATTGTTGGAGGCTGTAAAGAAAGTACTGCCAAAAGTATATTACTAAAATGCAACATGTTTAGACTATATTACATACTCTGGGGAAAAAAAACAATGAGACATTTTCTAAACAAAATACTCTTACATTGAAAACAGACAATCTGAGAAACATAAACTTTTCTTCCTCTGAAACTCACAGTTAATGAAAATGCATCTAGTAAACAAACTACAGCAGACATGCTGAAATTCATACTCAAAATATCATATCATTAAGTACTAATTAGAGGCTATTGGAAGTGCAGGAATTCATAAGGAAAATGCAATGCATGTCCTAATAGCATGGGACAGTCCACTAGTCACAAGTGTCCCTTTTCAGGAGCAACCCAGGAGTACTGTCTGAAGAAGTAACTTGGTAGGATCACATAGAAGACAAAGGATGGCTAATGAAATCAAACAATGTACAACAGAAAGCATCTCTTTAACAGATCATACCTTTACTCATCCAGACTGAGTGCTAGACAAACTGCTGTAGTCCAGACACACTGCATTTCCCAGCTGTGTGACTACAAGCAAAAAAAAAACTACGAATGTATTCAAAGCTAAAATAATAACCTTAAACTCATAGACTTTATGCTGTTCAGTTTATTCAGAACTAAATGATAAACACTGTGAATATTCAACAGAACAAGACAAAGATCACAACCACTGAACATGGTTCATATGATGATGCTTCTGTTTAGCACAATCAGTTTCTTTCCTTTATACCATAACTACTGTGGTTCATAGTTAGATACTAGGGTTGAAGTCTAGGTGATCATTGATGAGCCTGACCAATTTTTTTTAGTTGCCCCAAAGGACTGTCTGCTTAAGTGACTTGCAGGACAGGGCATAAATATGATGCAAAATCAAAAATGTTCTCAAAAACTGGAGACAGATAAAAGCAGAGTACTCTAAATTACTTAAATTGTAACAGAGCAACAGGTTTTGCATTAGCATGTATACATGACTATGAAACTCTATGACTAACATTGAAAGACTGTAATACACAGTGATTTAAAAAAAAGAAAAGAAAGAAAGAAAGAAGCAAAAGGAATCCTGGCAGTTGGTGGAGGTCTAAGATTCTTGCCTCCCA